>NC_138067.1:7882748-8060248 GCF_964194185.1 Rhinolophus hipposideros | reverse complement strand
TTTATTTTATTCACAGACTCTATCTGAGTCTTCTTTTAATCAAACATGTCAACCTGTCTTTGGGGAGCGTTATTTTATAAAGTGCTTGCCTTAATTCTCATCCACATGGATAGTCTCTGATAGAGAGGGAGAATGTTCTCAGTAAGGGGAGCCATGTCGGCAGTATTGTTTCTGAAAAGGAATTTAATAGCAACAGCTAAGCTCTCAATTAGAGCCAAGTTATAAGGATTTGCCGCTGATCGAAAACGGAGGTCAAGCTCATTGGTAAAAACCTGCCTGGTGTTTGCAGATCTGTGTATTGCTAGCATGTGTTTCCTTCTTGGATTTAGATCTTGGAAATGCCATGTGATTAGATTAAGACAATCATTTTTTTATATCTATCTCCGTGATTGTTTTCTCTCTGCCAAATCCTCAGAAGCACTGAACTCTGCACGGAGCTGGCAAATGGGGCTTCTGATTGATTGAAATGTACAGGACATTGCCAGAGGGCCACATAGTTAAAATATACATACAGCGTACAAGAGACGGCTGCTATCAGCCACTGTTAAGCAGGGCTTGTCATACGGAATTTCAAAATCAGAGCTTCACTGGATCATGTAATAATCTGCTAAGTGTGTAGGTGGAGGGCTTCTCCCCAGCCTGTGCCTAGACGCTTCTGCAAAGCGGCATTGTCAAGTTTCTAGAAGGAACAGAGCTGTTCTGTATAAGCTTTCAGCTTTGTTGGAAGCTGGTGAATTAATTAGCACTGCTTTGAGTCAAGGTGTGACTTCCTTACCTGAAATAGGGTCCTCACCTGCAACAACCACGGACGATCTCTGCAGAAGCCAGCGCGGGCTCTTGGCTTCTCAGAACGTGGCAGACCTGTCAGGGGCTCTCCGTGACGCTGCAGTGCTCTTTATATGAAATTATGAGACATTATCAGATCCGAGCTGTGCTTTTGCTGCATTTCTGGAGGCAAGACACCTGGCTGGCCTCGAGTGGTGATTAATTTTATGTGTATAGGGTACAGTCATCACTCAGAAAGGAGGTTGGGGCTTGGGATGATAGATGGCGGGCAGGAAGGAGATGGCCCGTGGAACTGTTCTACACCATCAGTTCCTTTGATCGCTGGCAGAAGTTCAGAGATAACTTCTTTGCATCTGCCCAGCATAAACAAAGCAACTGTAGACTTTGCAGAGCTCCATTCTGGAAGGAGTTCAGAACCACACCGTCTGAGCCGCTGAAGCTGACAGAGGGTTCCATGCGCTTTTCATACGTGTCTTCAAAAATAACATGTGTCAATCTATACTTTGCTTTTAAAATACGTGTACGTATGTGTGGGTGTCGTGGATGTAACGTGCTACCAGACGCCCGTGGGACTGACACACTCCTTTCCCACCCCACCCTGGAGGGATGGCTGCTGACTGCTCACCGTTGGTTCGCGCTGGGGATTCGGGAGCTTCTGACCCACTCTCCCTTGTTACGTACTCTCCCTGGCAGCTCAGACCCAGAGACTGGTCAGTGTTGGGGCACAAAAGCCCAGCCTCTTTGTCCCAATTTGGAACATCTCTGAAGGATCATCTGAGCAACGACGCTGCCCACGGCATCGGACGTGCTCTCTGCCACTACAACCCTGCCCAACGCCTCCCACTGTCCTCACTCCCCAACAGGTGTTATTTCTGAGAGCGTGCCCTGCCTGCAAATCTTCCTCTCAGTGTCTATTTCCAGAAACCCCTCCCCAAGACGACACTTGTCTCTATGAGCAAGTATTTATGAGTATGGTACGCTGGTAGATACATTTTTGTCCCCCAAGCCGCTATCCACAGAGAAAAAGAATCCAGCCAATGTGACAAAAGGCAACGGTGCCCAGTAACCGTATCAGCTTCTGCAGCTTTATGACGAACTGCTGTCTGGTTAAAGCTTGCCTCGGCGAACAAGGACCTTACTAACAACTACTAATCAGGAAAATGATGTATGGATTAAAGTAAACACTCCAAAAGCATTTTTGCTCAATCAAAGAGGTTTAAGGGAAGGGATGCTTTTACCAACCAAAGGAGAAAAAAAGACCCCCTTTGTACTTCAATTAGCAAACAATAATTTGGATAATTGGAAGCAAATGTTTCTTCTTTTATCACACGGATTCCACAGTTCTTTGCCCAATGCTGTCCCCTGCAGGGTAGAAGAAATCAAATCAGAAGATTCCGAACCATTCACAGGGCAAGAATCCGTGAGATAACAGCAGAAGGGAGCGGGTTGGTGCCCCAAAGGCCAGCAGTTCCTACCCAGGCCCTCTCCCAGGAAGAGGCCACCATTTCCCAGAAGAGCATTGCCGAGACATCCTGCAAAGAACACTCTCTGCAAAGCATTTCTGAAGCCCCCACGGGCAGCGTCATGGATTTCATTGGATAAATGTGGGAGTACAGATGGTTTTGCTGCTTCCTGGGGAAGGGCTGACAGTTTTGAGAAACTCAGAGCTGGATGGATGTCTGCAAAGCAAATGGCCTCAGTACTCTTTTGTTTTAAAGAGTAACAAAAGACTTGAGGAAATGCTGTCAGCCCAGGTAAGGACAGAAACCCGGTCACGATATGCTATTGTTCCAGAAGGTACTGCTTCTTCAGATGATAAACAGGACCGTGGATATGCTAGACGGAGACTAGAACAAACTAGTAAGTCTCTCTAGTAAGGCTCCAAACCCCAGGGGAGGGCGCTGGGAGCCATGGCGTGGTCCGGTGGAATCAGGCTCTTGCACTGGCTTTACTTTGTCACCATTGACTTCCCAGGAGCCCAAGAAGCACCTCTCAGGAAGGAATGTGGCATCTCTATTTACACAGAGTAGAGAGTTTGGCTTTATGAGTTTTTCTGTGTCCCGGGCACAAAAAGTAAACCCCCAACCTCACATCTCTTCCCATCTGCATCTTCACTCTTCACTCAGCATCCTGCCATTTCCAGCTGATTGTCTGCCCTGTCTCTGTATCCTCAGGTGATGATGATGAGGAGGGCAGCCATCACACTTCATCTGAAATGGTTCATTGGAACCTCACAACACTCTCGCCAGAAGATGGTTATTATTATCCCATTTTACAGAACAGAAAACTGAGACTCAGAGAAGTTACATCACTCAACCAGTGTCACACCCAGAGTAAGGGTGCCTTCAAGCAGAGGGTGTCAGCCTCCTGGGAGCAGACAGCTCCCAGAACCTTTCCTCACCGGCACAGCAAAAGGACGGAGAGGAGAGAGCTGTCGTTGACCAAGCCCTACTGTGAAAAATGTGAACCCTGTAGAAGCCGAGAAGCCAACATTGGCAGGCAGGTGCTGCACTGCTAGTATCTTAGTCCTGGAACAGGAGGAAAGACACCTGTGAGATTTGTTCATTGACTGATTAACTCACTCAGTCACTATTTATATAAAACCTGCTCTGTTTCTGTCCCAGGCCAGGGACACAAAACTGGTTATAGCCTCAGTTTTAGAGGCACTCACAGTGTGATTGGGAGAGGAAGGCCTGTAGTCTTGGGGGTCCTGCCCATTCTGTACCCCTCCACCGCACTGAGGGGGTCACTGGCTGCGGCCCAGGTCTCTCTGAGGAGCCACTCAGTTGTGGAGTGAGCATCTGGCAGCCACCCTACATTTTCTACTGGTGGAGCCTTGTTCACCCATCTGTTTCATCTCTAATATCTCATCTTCAGTTACTTTCTGAGCCTCCCATTTGGGAAGTTAGGTAAATAAGCCTCATCATTACCCTGAGTGTACCCAAGCCTCTGCCTCAGGTCCATTTTAGGTCCCAAGAGCTGGCCATTCTGTTTCTGGACAAGGGGTCATTTCACCACCGTCTAGGAGGACTGGCAGCTCTGGCCACCCAGTGGTATCATTGGGCCCCAGTGTGCTGGGGACCCAGTAGTGGGGATGGAGGGTCACATTTCCACTGGTCATGGCCCCTCTTGACTAACGTCTCCCCCAGGTCCCAGTGTCGTGCCAGCTTTGTACAGAGAAGGCGTTGGAAGGCTCACGGGAATTTAGAGATTGTCTAATCTCTGATTGAACTGTGGGGAGAGCAGAATTAAGAGGGACCTCCTACTGCACACAGGCCCATCAGTGCAATGAAACGCTCAGCCTTAGATGAAGGCTAATGGGGACCGGGGACATAAAGTTCCGGCATTGGGATCTTCATTCACTTACTTGTTCACACATTTAATCATTCAAGAACAACTTATTAACCTCCTTCCACATATCTGCTTCTATAGTAGACACAGTCCCTCCCTTATGGGACCTGCAGTCCAGTAGGGGAGAGAGGCATTACTCTCAAATAATTTAACAGATGCATGAATGGCAGCCCCAGCGACCCCACCCTCCCCCCTCCATGCAGCCAGGCTCCCTTATGTTCCCCTCCCCTGCATGGAGGGGATGGGCGGTCTCTGTGGGTGGCAGCAGCCTCAGGTGGGAACCCCTTCCCTGTTCCTTCAGCTTTTTCTCTAAGCAGAATGCCTCAGTTCCGGAATATTTAACCACTCACTCCCTCTTCCTCCTACCCTGACTCCTG
Organism: Rhinolophus hipposideros; assembly: GCF_964194185.1. NCBI lineage: Eukaryota > Metazoa > Chordata > Mammalia > Chiroptera > Rhinolophidae > Rhinolophus > Rhinolophus hipposideros. Next base: position 8,055,734 of record NC_138067.1, on the reverse strand, counting down.
TAAGATCACATTTCTCCACTACCACCTTTCTCAAATTGTGGTCTGAGGACCTTTGAAATTCGCATGTACTGAATTTGTTTAAACAAAAAATGAAGATTTCTGGGCCCTACGTCAGACCTACCAAAGCAAAGCTCTCTAGGATTGTGGCCTGAGGGTCCAGCTCTTCACCAGCCTCCTGGGTATTCTTCTGCAAACTGAAGGTTGAGCATCTATGTGCCACAGTGTTTCAAAGCCCAAGACAAGGGTCATGGATGCCTGATTGTTCTGTGTGTCCAGTTACACCGCCATTTCTTCTGGGAAAAACTTCCACTACCACCCAGGGGGTCATTTTTTTCTATGACATTTCCCCCTCCCTCTCCACCCCCCATCACACTTGCGTGGTCCAGAAGTGGGTACCTGACCCAAACTGGACCAGTCATAGACCCCCCTTTGGGATTTTCAAGGTAGGAACAGGAAAAAGAGGCAGATTGTCTCCGGGGATCAAATGAGAGGTCCAGATCAGTCAGTGGCCATTTTCCACCACGTGTGGAAGAAGGTCCCTAGAGAGAGAGAATGGGTGCACCAAGCAGAGTCCAAGCAAGAGATAGAGCGAGAAAGTCCTGGGGCCCAGATGTATTTCTGCCCCTCCTGTGGTTTGGTTGTTCAGTCTGAGGTTCTTGGATTCTGGGAACCAGCCAAGTCCTGCTTTTATCTAACTTTGGATGGAGTGGAAATTGTAACAAGATTCCATGCCATTTTCTACATGGAAAATTAGTGATTTCAAACCCTTCTTCTGTCCTTTACTTTGCACCTCTCCAAATCAGAGCTGGGAGGAAACTTGGAAATCACTCCCAATGCTGCACCTTTTAATATGTTAAGCTACTGGGTTTCCAGATACTATTTTGGTTGCAGAAAAGAGTTCTTCTTCAAGGAAAATAAACACACCAGCCTAGCTCTTCTCTCATTATACAGATGAGGAATCTGACAGGCCAAAGTATGAGGAGGGCTGTTTGACCTGCTCAAGGTCAAATAGCCAATTCTAAGATTAAAAGACTAATGGAAGCAACCCCCTGGTTAAAAATGAGCCAAAGACCTTAATAGACACCTCACCAAAGAAGATAAACAGATGGCAAATAAACATAAAAAGATGCTCCACGTCATACGTCATCATGGAAATATAAATGAAAACCCCCATGATATATTACTGCATGCCCATTAGAATGGTCAAAAATTTGGAACACTGATACCAGGAAATGCTGGCAGGGATGTAGAGCAACAGAAAGTCCCATCGTTGCTGGGAACGATGGTGGGAACGCAACATGGTACAGCCACTTGGGAAGACTGTTGGGTGGTTTCTTACAAAACTAATCATACTCTTACCAAATGGTCCAGCATTCACACTTCTTGGTACTTACCTGAAGGACATGAAAACTTACGTCCACACAAAAACATGCACATGGGTGTTTACAGCAGCTTTATCCATAAATGCCCAAACTTAGAGGCAACCAATAAGATGCCCTTCAGTCAGTGAGAGGTAAAGAAACTGGGGAGCATCCAGACAATGGAATATTATGCAGCACTAAAAAGAAATGAGCTATCAAGCCATGAAAAAACATGGAGGAATCTTAAAGGCGTATTGCTAAGTGAAAGAAGTCAGTCTGAAAAGGCTGCGTGCTGTATGATTCCAACTATAAGACCTTTGGGAAAAAGCAAAACTATGTAGACAGTAAAAGGATCAGTAGTTGTCTGGGGTTAGTGGGTGTGGTTACTGGGATGACTGGCAGAGGATTTTTAGGGCAGTGAAAATACTCTGTATGTTAACATTATACATTTGTCTAAACCCACAGAATATACAGCAGTAAGAGTGAATCATCGTGTCAATTATGGAGTTGGGGTGATGATGATGTCAATGTAGGTTCATCAGCTGTAACGGACATACCACACTGGTGAGGGCTAGTGACAGTTGGGGGAGGCCGTACATGTGTGGGGGCAGGGTGTGTATGGGAAATCTCTGTACCTTCCCCTCAATTTTGCAGTGAACTAAAACTGCGCTAAAGAAAGTGTCTTAATAAAACATTTAAAAAAAAAATCAATGGACAAATATAAATAAATAAAATCCTATGGAAACTCACAGTGTAACTCCTAGATTTGGTCATCTGAAAACTTTTCCTTCCATGTACTTCAAAAGGCAGGCGTTCAAAAAAACAAAACAAAACAAAACAAAAAAACCCCACTAGTACGAGTTTCACTTGGGAGCCTGCTATCTGGAAGAGCAGCTCCTTTAGACCAGGCTTGTCCCCTGTCCTGGCCATGCGTTTCACTGTGTGGTCATACATGCCCAACCAATTTTCCACCATACCGAACTGCTGTCATGCAGTGAACCCAATGTGGAGTCACTTGGTACATAGTAGGCCCTCAATAAGTATTTGTCGGATCAAGAAATAGAAATCTCCCTTTCTGAACAACCTTCCTTCCCTGAAGGTTAAAACACTCCAATAGCAACAACGCGAAAAGGCAGCCCCATAGCTAGGGCACTGGGAGAGGGGGTTGTCGGGGAAAGCTGATCTCAGCTTCCAACTGCCACTCTGAAGGGCAAGGTTGGCTGCCTTCAGTGCCAATCTCAAGAGTGAGAGCAGATGTGAAAATCAAACACAGGATTTAGAACTATAAACTGTTTATCTGTGTGCTGAGAAAACCTATTCATCGCCCGAACAGACCACTCAGTCACACGGTTCCTTCCTTCCTAACGGGCGTCATACAGTTATTTTTTTCTCAGTGGCAGTGTGAGTCCTCGCTGGGTGGTAGGGTGTAGGCTGCGCTGTGAGGCGACTGCCCAAGAAACCAGGCCAGCCAGGGCAGGGTGACTGCCGGGTGCCATTCATGTTTAGAGAATGAGCACTGTAATTCTATCCAACGCCCAGTTTATGTACCTGACAGCCACCCCCTGGGCTAGAATGGAGCTCTCAGAGCAAGAAATAAAGCATCGGGAGAATCCAAAGCATCGTCTGCGAGGAGGGGAGAGTTGGCGATTGTCTGCTGAGACTGCAGCCAGTGCCAGAGCAGGCCCAAGAGAATCACCCTGGAACTCACCTCATGTGGGTGCCAGGGAAGGAAGGCAGAGTGGGGACTGTACACCTAATAGGTCCCTGGGATCCTGACTTCTGGGAACGGGTGGCACATAGTAATTGTAGGGTGTCAATGCAAAGACTGGACCTGAAAGTCACAGATTTGGGTTGCACCCTTGGCTGGACCACTCCCTTATTGGGTGACTATGGGCCAGCTGTTTCCCCCTCTGGGCCTCTGGGTTCTCATCTGTAAAATGGGACCATTGTAGTATTGACCTCCAAATCTGTTTGTGAGGATTGAATGAGATCACTCCTGTAGGGCTCTTAACAGAGTGGTGCTCAATAAATGGAAGTGGTTGTTGGTATAATGATAGTTATGATGTGGGCCTAGGCTATGGAGCAGCTGATGGCATGACGAGGGTGGGCAGGCATCTCCAAATCCTCAACACATCCCTCCACTTTTTTGTCCCATCTGTCAAGGTGACGCTATTCTCGTGACACTCTTGAAGAGATACCACCTGAGAGGGGTAACCTATCTGGTTTGCTCTACCACCTCCTCACTTGAGCAGGTCTCTTCACCTGCCTGCACCGTAAATAGGGACAAGCATCCCTACCGTTTGGGGCTATTGTGAGCATGACTCGAGATACTGAATATAAATTGCAGCGTGCTGTCAGGAGTGTTTGAAGCTCCCATGAACAGCAACTGTAATAACTATGATGGTAAATGTTATTACTGACCACCGATAGCTGACAGACCCCAGATAATCTCATCTGAAGGAAAGGAAGACCGGGGCAAGAGCATAACACGCAGACCTGTAAGCCCTAATAGGACAGGTCGCGCAGGTTCTTCATATTCAAATCTTGTTCTGTCCTCACAAAATCTCACGCATGGGGGAAGACTCCCAATAGTACCCACACGTCACAGATGAGATCACTGAGCCTCATTAAGCATATCGTTGGGGGACCACACAGCTAGTGACCTGTCTAAAATCTTGAAGGCCAGCAGTCCTTCCACTGTCACAGTAGATTGAAACCAGGGGCAATTTTGCCCCCCACCCCCACCTCCCACGCCTAGGAGACCTCTGGCAGACATTTTTTTTTGTTATCACAACTGGGAGGGGGAGGCGCCACTGGCATCTAGTGGGTGGGAGTCAGGGATGCTGCTAAACATCTTCCGATACATGGGACAACCTCCCCACAAAGACTCACGCAGCTTAAAATGTCAGTAGTGTCCTGGTTAAGAAATCCTGAATTACCCTATAGCTGCTTCCAATTGAGGTAGCCCGACCAGTGAGGTTAGAGGGCAGTAGAAGAGAGACGGGCAGTAGAAGAGAGACGGGCACTGAAAGAATTACACCTTCCACTCCTGAACTTAAGGCTCAGGCATTATTGACCAGCTCTGGTCTGAATAGTGTTTTCCAAAAATGTATTAGTTGTGACAGTAGTCATTGGTTTCACTCATCAAAAATTTCCAGTTCTTCCTGGCACATGTAAGGCTGTCCTTCCCTGACCTTGCAAAGTTAGGGGTGGTCACATGACTTGCTTTGACCAATGAAATGTGAGCAAAGGGAGTATCAGTTCTGGCGGATACTTTAAGAACCAGAGATTGATGCACCATCCCACCATTTCTAAGCCTTCGCAAATAGAGACGCAGAGAGGAAGGAGGATGTCGGGAGAGAGAGAGATCAGCAGAGAACTATACTCACCCTGAGTCCCTGAGCGAAGATGAAAAGGTAGAGCCCCCAGCATATCTCTGATGAAATGTAGTGTTAACAGGAAATAAATTTTCATTCCTTCAAGACACTCATATGTGGGACTACTTGTTGCCACAGCATAACTCATCCTATCTTGAACAATACCATTGCCAACATGGAGAGAGAGAGAGATTTCATATAAAAAGCCCGGATTTCCCATTTATCTTGGGAAATTCTGGAGACTCTGGGTCTTCAGTCAATATAGCAAAACAGCATGGTCTACTTCACACGACTGTATTATGGCAGTTGGACTATTTGGGTTTGTGATGCCCAAGCACTATCTTGTCAAGAGTTAGCCTTGCCAAATTGGGGAGCTAGAAAGGCATTTCATCTAGTCAGCCTATTCAGGTGAGGGCAGGGGACCCAAACCCTCCCTTTTTCTAGGGTGGAAGAACGAGAGCTGGGTGAGGAGAATCAGGGGGACTTGCTACGTTGGAACAATGGCTCTTGGTTTCTAGGGAAGAGGTTGCACCTCGTGTTTCCCACAAATGGGGGATGGCTTGCCACTCTATTTTAGAGGAGTTTCTTTTCACACCATTCACTCATTCATGTGTTCATCCATTCCTCTCACCCATTAACTTATCTATTGACTCATTCATCTACTCATATGTTCGTTCACTCATTATGCACCTACTCCTTCATTCACTCATTTACTTGCTTACTTATTCACTCCTTTATTTGTTCATTTCAAGATGTTTACTAAGGGCCTACCACGTGCCAGATCCGTAATTGGCACGGGACTATAACTCAACACCAAGGTCTACCAGTGGTCCGAGTAAGAGGGTAGATTGTCTCTAAAGCTGGCTTTCAATAATTCCTCCCATCTCTGTCTCCACATAAGAGATAGACTTGATTTTCCCTCTCCTTGAATCTGGACAGGCTCTGTGACTTGCTTTGACCAAGGCACTTCAGCAGAGAAGATGCTGGGCCATCTGAGCCCAGGCCTTAACAAGCCAGCACCTCCTACTTCTGCTCTCTTAGAACAGAGCCGGTTCCACTCACTTGAGGCTGGAGCCTCCTGTTACACCTGAGCTGCCCCACATGATACCATGTGGAGCCTGGGTGAGCTATCCAGCTGAATAGTGGTGGTGGGGGTGGGGGTTGTGGTTGTTATATCAAAAGGTAACTGAAGCTGTGAATCTGAGGAGAGCCCCAGGAAGAATGCTAAAAGTGCCAACTGCTTTCTTACAGCTGTTTATGATAAAGTATGGGGAAAGAGAGCTAAAGAAGAAGCTAGTCCATTTTCTAGCAGAATTTAGAGAAAATATAGCAGTCCCAGAAGAGTCTCTCCAGCTGGCAAAAATATTCTCAAAGGAAGGCATGGCTTCACGGTACAAATCAGGTCAAGGCATAGCCATAAGACCCCTATTAAGACCTCCGAAAGATTTAAAGCTATTTAAACCAAGCAAACTCTTAGCTAGACAAAACTAGGAACTGAAGGACATTATCCTAAAGCATGTCTCAGAAAGAATTACAGGTATGGCTTTTGGAGCATATAATAAATACCATCAAGATTCATAGATAACCCACAAAGTGTTTATGAAAATTGTATTGCCGAAAGCACCCCCGGTTTGCATCAAAAGTGACAAGAACCATTCAAAATGAAAAGAGTCTTCTGGGTTCCCAACTTTCTATAAGTGGCAGAGATGTATATTTGTATATAAGCCAATGCTTATGAAAAAGAAGGACCCCATACAGGACAGAGAGAAGGTCCCAGAGAGCCGAGACAAAAGCTGGGAAGAAAATGGAATTAGGGACCCTCTTCTAGAGAACTGCAGTCATGATCAACTAATATTCCATGTCCCCAGAGGACAGGGCCCTGGCACGGTGTGCCCAGCTGGATTTAAGAATTGCTATGGACCAGTGAGTATTGCGTGCTTCCCATTCTTCTCCTTTTGGAAAGGAAGTATCTGTTGCAGGTATCTTCTCCATGTTTAACCATTGTACAGGGGCTGTGAGAAGGTAGATAACTTGCCTTTCTCTTTAAAGCTCTCTAGGGAACTTCTCCTGAGGAGTTTTATCTGCATCTGGACCTGATTTCAATGACTATATCTTGGACTTCTAACTAATGGTGTGATTGGCTGTGATCGGTGCAGGTGGAGCGAGGGCATTTTGCACGTGGGAGGACCGGGAGTGTTGTGACGACAAAAAGGATTGTGGTAGATGGCTTTGAAGATGGCTGCAACCATCCCTCTCATCCTGAATGCCCTTCACAGTCTGAGTGTGCCGCGTCTCCCAACCACAGATGGAAGCTGCTTCCCCTTGAATCTGGATGACCCTGTGTCATGCGGGGTGTCATGCAGGGTCTCAGCTCCCGCTCCCCACATAAGAACGCAGGATATGGTGAAGTCAAAAAGGAACACCCACGGAGCCATGGATAGGGGAGTCAGACCACTATAGTCTCGCTGGAGGCTGGGATGAAGACACACAAAGTAGGATCCAACCGATCTGCAATCTGTCGTCCACATCTCTGCCTGCCAACCAACAACCAACCAATGCAGCCACGGCAGTTATATCAGTGGCTAATTGGCTAACTGGTTACAGCTGACGGCCATCTACTACCCGAGCCAGCACCTTTCTACGTGAGGCCGAGAGCCTGGAAACTGCTCTCTGGGGCTCTGTCCCCACAGCCTGTGACTCCCATGTGGCACGAGTGACATGCGACTTCTGAGGTCAGGTCTTTAGAGTCCCTGCACCTCCTATTTCTCCTTCCAGAACACTCTTGCCATCGTGTTCTGAGGAAGCTGTTCAGAGGAAGCTCAGTCTACATTATTGAACATTGAAAGAAGTCATGTGGAGGAGCCTCGAGATGCCCTATGTGACAGCTGGCACCGAGATCCAGGGAATGAGACTGTCTGGGATCCTCCAGCCCCCCGTCAAGCCACCACAGCCCACTCCAAGTGAAGCCGGAATGAGCCATTCCCGCTGAGTTGAGACCTGTCCAAACCGCCTACCCACGAATCACAAGCCATCAAAGTTTTAAATCACTGAGTTTAGGGGTGATTTGTTACACAGCAATAGATAACTGAAACAACAGGTTTGTTCAGGTGCTTTCTCAGCTTGAGCTGATGACATTGCTTCCAGTGCGCTCCAAAATCTAAGCCGAGCTGTTAGAAATGACATCTCAGAGCCCCACACCTCATCAGTAGCCTCACTTCCCAAAAGGCCTTGAAACAGCGCCTAACATTTGTACCGGGAAGCTCACCAGAGAGCCAGACGCTGCTACTGAGAGCACTCCCTTTGCCAAGTTGACATCTTACTTCTTTAACTTCCAAGGAAAAATGAGGAGTGGAAGACGAGAGAGGAAGAAATAACACTGGAGCTCTCCCATTTCCAAATACCGAGGGGAATTTTTTTATTGTGCTTATTTTTCTTCTGAGCTGCCACTGCTGACCAACTGTTACGTGTCAGGCACATTACATGTATATCTTTCAAGGAAGTTTCTCTTGAAATCCTCATCTTTACAGATGATAAAAACTGAGACTCCTAGAAATTATGTGACTTGGCTGAAGCCACTCAACTAGGAGGAGGGGAACCTGGCTGACGAACCCAGTGTTTCTGGCCTCCGAAGCGTACCGTTCACTTCGTGGCGTGTCCTAGCTCCCTTCAGGATGTGTATGCTGCACTTGTCCTGGGTACGTGAAGCTCTGAAAACAGAAATGTGATTTGCATATGAGATACCTGCACACGTGGGAAGCTCCATGAACAGCAAGGTGTGGTTGGGACGGTCATGAACCTGGGCTGGAGCGAGGTGCAGTATAGGCAGAATGACAGCAGGAAGTGAGAGGAGCGGTTTTAAAACAGAGAAGGAAGTACAGGATTTATTAGGGACTTGATTTTGTTTGACACTGTGCTAGGATGTATGTGTATTTTTCCTATTTTACAGGTGAGGAATGTGAAGCTCAGAGAAACTAAGTAAATCACCCAAAGTCATATATTCAAAGGATGGTGGAGAAGTTCAAATCCAGGTGTTTCCAGTGCCAAAGTGCATTCCTTTTCCAGGGGCCTGAGCTGACCATGGGACACCATTTCCACGACTGTCTGGAGCCGAGTATCCAGATTGATGGGCAAAGATAATTTTCCTTTGGCCCCATTTCTGTAAGGCTTGGCCCTCAACACTCTAAGCAGCTATGTCTGTTCCACCACCATCTTGAATCAGTAGATAAAGTATATAAACTAGCTCAAAGAAATGAAAGTGCACGATACTATGGAATCCAGTAATCTGGAAGGGGGTGCTAGATGGGATACCCAAGAATCAGTCTTTGTCTATGTCTATTTTCAATTTTTCCTGACAATTCCTTCATTTATTCATTCCTTTGGAAGGATCTGTTAGACACATATCTCCTCTCAGTGCTACTCTACTTATTCAAGACACATTAAGGAACATTACAAAATTCCTGCTCTCATGAGATCTATGTTCTAGTGGAGAAGACAGACCATACGTAGGTTTCTTCCAAGCAAATCTTTTTCTCAAATCAGAAACAAACTGCCCAAGATTGCCTGGAGGAGCAGGGAAATAGCAAACTCCCCACCGGCCTTCTTTGTCCAGCTATTAAAATCTAAACAAATTATTCTGGGATGAAATCTCAGTGTGTAATGATTTTTACCCACTGCCTCCCCATCAGGAGGTCAAGCTGTGGTTCAAGACTATTTGGAGCGCCCTGACTAAGAAGCCCTCGACACTCACCCCCACGCCCTACGCTGACCACAGGAATCCCCCCTCAGAACCTCCCTCGACAGCCCAGCTCCAAAGTGTCTCTTTAAAATGAGCCAGGAAAGCTCCGAGACATACTTTTCCCCTTACTGATAGCAGTTAATGTGCCACGAGTCATTGCCAAAATAAGTTGCTTATTTTAAAGCAACTCAAACGGGCTATTTCATTTTCTAGGCCCATTCATTAAGATGTTGATTCACCCTTTGCAGAAGCAATTGGAACCCTAGTCAGGAGAATGACCACTGGGCCGACTTTAGCTAAACTCCTTGGACTGTGAGGTTATTTACTGCTCCATCATTAGTCATTGGAGCAAGCGGGGAGAGCGTCTTGTTTTGATATTTAATTCAAAGGCAGAGGAATTAAGGGAGGGAGGGTAATAAAATTACCGGGTTAGCACTGGTATCGTTGGCAAGTTTTTAAGGTCATTGAAGTGTCATCAACCCTCACAGATGACAATTCCAAAAAAAATAGTTGTTATAAAAGGGAAAATACCGATTGTTGTCTTGTCAAACAAAAAACGAAGCATTGTGTTCTGCATGAACACCCCATAGCTTCCACCAATTTTGCAAAGCATGTTTCCCTTTGGGTGGGGATTGTCAGGTCTTCCCTTCTATTACATCCTTCCATTGACATACCGGCCTCCCCAGGGGAGGACAAATCCACCCAGATATTTGTAACTCTAAAAGTGCATTTGCGTCATTTGCGTCCAAGATGGGTCATTATTCTAGGCTCAAACCACATCCTGCAAAACGAAAACAACAAGGAGACCTTTGACCAAAAACTGGGGAGGAGGTAGGAGAAGAGGCAAGGGGGTGGCCTAACTGCTAAGGGGTTAAAACCACAGCTAGTGTTTCAGAAGTTTTGAGAAACAAACTCTCCCTGCAGTGTAATGTAATTACAACCTTGTCTTGGCTAAGTGTAGTACCCCAGAGATTACTATAAGTAACTTATAATAGAATTTTTATTAGCGGCTGTAATTTTTTTATGATAATTAGAGTAATCTGCAGCTCATAAAAATCAGAAGATATATAGTTATATCTTTTGTCCAGGAAAAGTGTTTCTTCCAACTATGGAAACACTGTAAGTGGCAAATGCAGCTTTATGACCCTCGTTGGCTTTTATGCTGGGCTGTTTGGTGTTCCTTTCCTTATTAACACTCTTCATTCCTTTGGCAGTAAACATTTGACGACAAACTCAAAATGTGCTCCACGGGACCCAAAGGCAGCAGAAGCCATCTCCAAGCGCCTGCGAGCCCAGTGCCCTCCCCTTCCCGGCTTTCTCTCCTCTGTTGAGAGTCCAGAGGTTTCCCAAATGCGAGGTCATTTGTTAATGACCCCCCGCCCCCCAGATCAGGTCTGCCAGCACCTGGGTTTTGGGTGTGACACACAACTATTCCACAAGGACCCACCCAGCCCGTGATTCCACGAGAACTAGGGGGGCTCTCTGAGCGTGCCCAGAGGAGCATCGGGGAGAGATTGTGAATACTCAGGTCTGCACCGACGGCACTAGTGAAGGGATGTTACTCTAACTGCTGTAACAAACAAACCCCTGCGTTTCAACAGCGTCACACGATAGATGTTTATTCGCTCACCTACGTATTAGTCAAGCAGGTGAACCCAGTCAGAGAGAATCTTTCCTCCAAGTGGTGATTTAGAGACCCAGGCTCCTTCCACCTTATAACTCCACCATCCCCTGCAGCCTCTGAGCAATCGCCATCCATTTCTCAAAGGCAAGAAGAGAGAAGGAAGAGGGCACTTATTCATTTAGAACCGCATCCGGATGTGAGGCGCTCAATTGGTGAAAACGGACCTCATGCCACAAGCAGTTGCAAGGGGTGCTGGGAAATTTAGTCCTTCCCACTTTAAGAATTCTGCTCTGTGGAAGAGGGAGTAAGAAGGTCCCTCCCTGCCCCACTGGACAAGACACGCTCTACATTTATACAGACTGTCTGGAAGGATCTGTGAGGATGCCAAGCTCTTCACAGAAACAGACCAATGGGTGTAATATTGAAGAACAAATTCTAAAGTCAGACCGTTTGTGTTCAAAGCCTTTTCCCTTTATTGCCATTGCAATATTGATTTGATTACTGAACTGCTCTGATCCTCGGCTTTCTCAGCTGTAATATGGGAATAAAAATAACAAAAATGCATTGAATCCATAAGACATGCTACATACTATTCCAGGTGCAGTATAAATGCTATCTTCTTTAACACTTATCACAACTCTATGAAGTAGATGCCATTATTAGCTGAGCTACACAGAGGGGAAAGCTGAGGTACAGAGTGGTTAAGTAAGTTCCTACAGTCACCCAGGCTGTAGTAGAATCAGCATTCAATCCTAGGCCTCTCAGGCACTAGCCACACAGTTTCATCAATGACAGTGCCTGAGTGACAGAGTTGGGAAGATTATATGGGATGACAAACAGCAAAAGGTTTTAACAACTAGTGAGCCCTTGATCTATTTACCCAATTATTTATTTATGCCACCAAATACCTCCTTCATCAGCTGGTTACAATGCCCCCCAAACACACAATTAGTATTCATTGTTTGGGTTAAGTGAGCATTTTTCAAAGACTGTTCTGCCTAAGTCTGTTCTCAAAGAATCATCCTTAAAAGGGTGTTCTATGGTCAAATAAATGTGGAGATGTTGAATACCCTGCCTTAGTAGCCTATCAAAGGCACTGATAAGTCCTGCAATAAAGAAACCTGTTTAACTTTGTTTAACCCTGCAATTCTCAAATGTATTTCCTTTTCGGCCCCCTAATTAATGTAGCATTATTAACACTCTAAGAAGCTGGTGTTCAATTTAATATACTTTATTACATGCTAGGTGATGTTACACTAGCTTCAGGAGTTCCCAGGTGAAAAGTGTGTGTCTGAAAGCTAGGCCTGCAAAACCTATCTGAGGAGGCCTTAGGAATTGAATCAAGAGACTGACGTTTTGTAAATTTGTCTGTTTCTACTTATCAAGGATTTTGGGGCGGGTAGGGTGGAGTGGGCTGCTATTTAAATGCCAGGGCCTATCCCAGAAATTCCTGGTGATTTTTTATTGACATCATCAAAAGCAGTTAATTATAGTTCTGTTGCTCTCTCAGTACCTTCTAATTTCCTTACCTTCAGCCCCAAGAAACAATTTTCCCTCAATATGGAAGGAGTTGTAAGAGACTGTTGAACAGGAGAGGGGAACGGAAACCAGTTGAAGTTCCCTTTTAGCTTCATTATTTCATTTGGAAATGTCATATAACCTTGCAATGTATCTTCCAGTTAACTCCCCCAAAATCTGGATTGTTGAATCAACTGGAAGTCAAATAATTAGAATTCTCAATTAACAAAAAACTTGTCCCTTCAGTATTCACTGGAGAGAGAGAAAAAAAGATTACAAGTTAATAAGCTAATAACAGCAATTTTAAAACCAATGGGAAAATATTTTCCATAATGACACAGACAGTATCCTTAATGAATAAACAGGTCATAAAAATCAATAAAAATATTGAGTTAACAGAAAATGTAGGCAAAGGATAGAAATAAATGAGGTATTGAGAATGCAAATGGCTAATAAAAGTCATTCTGGCATCAAAAAATGTAAGTTAAAAATTTATAAAACCCAATTTTCACTTGGTGAATGAGTAAAGATTAAAATACCCTCCAAGCTTGTCAGGGTACCAAACATGCAAATAATTATGCCCATTGACTTGATAATGCCACTTCTAGGAATTATTCTTTTAAAAAATCAGAAAAGCAAATATAGATTTATGTCCAGCTATATTTATTGTCATGCTATTTGTAATATTGAATGAAAAAAAGATTAGCCTAATTACAGAGAAAGATCTGGGAATATCATAGAATTCATAGTGGAATGTTATGATGAGTATAAAACGATATTTTCAAAGCAGTCTTAATGACAAAGGAAAATTCTCATATAATTACTAAGACAAATTATAAGATATAAAACTACAGTTATACTATTAACTCAACTATGTAAATATGCAAGAGGGACAGGAAGAGCAAGAAAGGGGGGAAGAAATATGAAGGAAATATAACCAAAAATGTTAATAATGGCTGTTTCTAGCTTGTCAAATTAGAAGTTACTTTGTTTTGTTATTTTTAGCTTTCTCTATTTCCAGCATTTCTACAAGGGCTATGAATGATTTTTGTAATCAGAAAAAGGAAATAAAAACAATAGAGGTTAGGAGCAAAAAATCAAAGAAGACTTTTTCGATCACTGCTGATTCAGGTCAGCTCCCTCTCCTTTTCACACATCCAAGCCTGTATCTTGGACACTGATGTTTATTCAGCATGGCAACCCAGAAGCCCTGTGAGATCTTCAGTCACTGAGAAGATATTCACTGAATTTACCACACTGAACTTCCTGAGGCAGGGACGTGAAACACCACATCTTGGAAAGATTTTCAGCAGTAAGATTTGAAACCAAAAGAATTCTTGGCTAGCCATCATTTAACCAAAATATCATGTTAACCAAAGTAGCACATTAACAGAAAATTCTGATCAGGTGAGATTTGACTGTATAAATGATTGTTTAATTATCTACTACTCTGGCTGACTCAGACCTCTGCCAGTTTTTTGTTGTTGTTGTTGTTGTTTTTTAATAACATGGAAAACTAAAATCTGCCTATATAACTCAGTTATGGAACACCACTCTCTCCTGTGGCAGAGGTTACTTTGTGTTTACCAAATCTCATATTTTTTTCCTCCTGGGCACACAGATTGCATTTCCCAGCGTCCTTTGCAGTTAGGTGCAGCCATAGGCTGAGTGCTGGCCAAAGGAAGGTGATCAGAAATTATGCACACCACTCCCAGGCCTGACTCATGAAACACCCCTATATGCATCAGCTGTGCTCACTCTTGGTTTCCCCATGTGCTAGATACATGAAGAAAATCCAGTGGATAGCTCTCAAAGCCTCAAGGATGGGGAGCCATTAAATCCCTGAATGGCTTCATGGAGTGGAGTACACATGGCTCAGTCTCTCTCTCTCTCACTCTCTCTCTTTCACTCACACACACACACACACACACACACACACACACACAGCAGATCTTTTTGATACTGTGTTATGAAGGAGAAATAAACAATTATTATGTTACATCACTGAAGTCTAGGAAGTTGTTTGTTACAGCAGTTAACTTACCCCTATAAATATATCGCCTTACAACAAACACACTCAGTGCATTACTCTTGGTAGGATGGTGGCAGAGAGGCATTTTAGATTAAGCAGAAGATTTAGAGATTATCAGGCTTGTATTTACATCTCAGTTCCACCACTCTCTAGCTCTCGGGCATGGCGCAAGTTAACCCTGCCTCTCTAAAGCTCAGTTACCTTTTCTGCAAACTGAGTGTGAAACAGAACCAATCTCATGGTGTTGACATGAAGTTTACATTAATGTGTTTAATTAAATGACTAGTGCAGTTCCTGGAAAAGGGTACACAATCAGCAAAAGGAGCTTCTATTTCTCATAAACTTCACAATCTGAGAGCAAAGACATAAACCCCTGAGGTCAGCCTTGCAAATACTATTTCTTTATGTAGGCACTGCCCACAATACTCCAGCCCCTAGAACTGTGCTCATCATCTTATTCACACATGTGGAACCAATAAGTGTCTGACAAACTAAAAGTAAGAGAATGAACTAGAGGAAGGATCAGCAAAGAACCCTAAAAATCTTTGCTGTGTTTGAGTATGGTGCCAGTCCTGTATCCTCAGAACAAAAGTCATGTGGGATTGGGATTAACATTGTGGAATAAAGAGCCTTCATTGATTGATTCACACACACACACACACACACACACACACACACACATTTATTGGGCATCACCAGGCATGGTGGTAGTGCTGCAGTTATAACAATGGGAGGACTTCCTAATGCAGTGGGTGGCATACAGAAGTAAACAGACAAATAAAAACTAGTGAGATTAAGGGCTCCAACTTGTTAATTTACTTAATAACTACTGAACATCAGAATGTGCCAGGTACTCTTCTCGGTGCCCGGGGTTTATCTGCCGTCACGCCTTTGAGCTTAGGGGAGTTAGCACCTTCCTACCGGTGCATCCCATGTGGTCCCGTTAGTCCTGCTTATACCTCTGTACAGCGTCATAACCAACCTCTCTTCAAACAAGCCCAATGGATGTGCCATGTCTTTCCTGCCAGGACTCTGATGGCTGGATGCAAAAATACATATTTTAAACTATAACAGGCTTTGGAGGACTTTGGTGTTGGAGATCAACTGATGAATTGCACATCTAAGAGGAAAGAATCCCCAAAAGAAAGGGGACTAAAGGACTTTCCAGTTATTTCCCTGGAACCAAAGGCCAGTCCATTTCCATTAGCCACCTCTTCTCTCAGCAGATGCGCCAGTCTGACTTTTCCTTGGAAGAGTTAAAAACATTCATGTTTATCCACCATGTCTACCTTTTTTCCCATTAAACCAGCACTCCTGGCCACCACTACTCTCTATCATCATTCATTATGAGCATCTCCCTCACCTTCTAGCCCACCCCACTTTGAAGCTATGTGAGGTCATGTCAACCACTACCTTCCCCATCAAAAACCTCCAATCTCTCTCAACTTCTCTCAAAGTTTAAAGTCTAACTGACAAGACCATGTGCAGGTTAATTCCATAGTTGCTCGTTGAGCATCTATTATGTTCTGGGCTCTGAAGAAACAAAGATAAATACAATGCTTTTCTTCCTCTGAGGTGCTTATCGTCTGAGGGCATGGAAGACATAATAAACAGATAACTGATGTTAGCCATCAGTGGATTAAAAGCCTATTGTATCTATGCAAGATAAAGATAAGTAGTGACCTTGAATTAGAGAATCCCACAAACAGAACAAAAAGAAAAGAAAAGATATAATAGCGCAGAATTTCCTTGAAATGAAGAAAAAGGGTACACATGGAAATACTGGGTTCCAGGAAATACTGATGGAGAATGAGTGACACTTGAGACATTCCTGGGCCAAGTTCTTAGAATTCAAGGGGAAGGAATGTTTCTTCAGGAACCCAGGAACCACATCACAGCATTGGCAGTTGGGAAGTAACCCCAGTGAAGAACATTCGCAGCCAAAAGATGATTAAGGGACATCTATAGAGTTCTGAATAAAAGAACGTGTGACCCACGTAAATTATTATACCAAGTCAAGTGGACGTGCAAGTGTAAAAGCCATAGGGAAATGCTTTCAAACATAAAATACATCATGAAATATAGCACCCCTTGTCCTTTCTGAAAAACATTTTTAAGTAAAAGCTTTCAATGATGAAATGCGGCCAACCAAGTAGCAAATGGTAAAGAATTAGTATGACATTCGGTACCAAAAGACAGTGGGGCAATGTCTATGAAATTCTGAAAGAGAGGATAAATTTTATACCCAGCCAAGTGGTATTTCAATTATAAAGGTAACAGTCAACCTCAAGCGAGCATGAACTCAGGGCAAAGAACCCAATGCACCTGTGTTGATAAAAGCAGCATGCTTGGTAAAATCTAGCTAAGTACTTCTTTATACTCTTATAGTTTATATAACTCCCTTATAACTCCCCTCTACCTAATTCTCATATATAGATGTCTTCAGATCTTGTAGGCCCTCTGTTCCAAGGACACAGCTCTTGCCCAGAGCAAGTGTTGTGGAGCCCTTCTCTCCCAGTGTGGGAATTCCTCTTTGTTTGAGTCTTCCCTGGGTACCAATGGCCCTGATGAGATTGTTCTCCTGCACAATAAAACTGCTGCTTCAGCATGGCTCTGAGACATTGGAAGAGGACAGAGCTCAACTGGAGAACCTAGTCTCAGAGGGACAGTGACCCCAGCCACACCTCATGCTACCCTTCCAAGGAGATGCACATTCCTTTGCAATATTTGCGTCCTCGCCCCAACATTGCTGCTGCTTCAGGATCTATGTGAGCCCCAGATTTTCGCTATGACATCAACAGAAGTCTTTCTGCATTTTTCCAATTGTGGGGGGTTCTTCACGTGCCAAGAGTAAATGCCAGAGTGGCCAACGCACAGGCTTGGGGACTTCTGTGCCATATCTTGTTATGAGGGACTCATACAGGAAACACTAAGCTCAACTTGTGTGTGTTCTAAAGGTTTGCCTGCTTTTTCCTCCATCTTAACCATGCCCCCATGCTACCCCCCCCCCAAGGAGATAAACTACCTCCGAGCTGCAGCTGACCACCCTTCCTTGCTCCAGCACAGAAAGGTCCCCTGTCCTCGGTAGGCTTGGGAAAGAGGAACCAACTGCAGGCTCTGGTGGGTATCGTTCATTTGTTTATTTGAGACTTAAGCTCAAAAAGCCAGATCCAATCTTCAGAAGCTTATCTTTATGGTTTCCATTTGATTGAATCTCATTTTGCTAATTCCTTGTGATTCCACACTCGCTATTAACCATAATGGCTTCTTTATTGGTTTACCCTTAATAATATGTTAATTGATAGCTCTTATGGCTTTAAAACCCAAGCGTTCCCACGTTGAAAAGCCCAAACAATCGAGCCCTTACAAATAAGGCTCAGATAGGGGGAGATTTGTACCGTTCCAAAGTTAGCAGGGCAGAAGGGTGGGGTGTGTGTGTGGGGGGGGTTCTTTACGCAGCGATGTTCCAACACGAAGCTCCTTCGACGGTGGACAAAGGTGTGTCACTCAAACGCCTGGTGGTGGGCAGGGAAGGCGGGTGGCCAAGCTCGGCACAAAGCGTGATGCCGCCTCGAAAGCCCCTTCCTGACAGGTGAGGCCGCAGAGGCCCAGAGCCTCCCTTGCTGCCGGCACCCTGGCGACGCACAACCCCGGACAGCAGGAGCCGAGGAAACATCCTGCTCACAAGGAACACACTGATCTGAAGAGGCTTGAAGTGGGGCTCGAGCCTCAACAAGCTCGGAGGAAGGACCTTCTTAAATGGACACAATAAATTAGTTCAAAGCCGATGACAGCCCCGCAGATTACCCAGCCCGCCCCACAAAGGAGGCAACGCTCTGGTCCCCTTCACGAAAACATAGATAAAAATTGTGTTCTTCTCCTCTAATGAGGCAAGCTCAGATATAAGTCAATAGAGCAATTCATTAACAAATCTAATGAAATCCCCCGGGGTTGCCAGCGAGATGGCAATGAAAGTCTCCTTGGGCGGCGGGTCCATATGTTGAGGGTCAGATTGCCGAGTGGTTCCCTCTGGCCTATTCACTGCCCACATATGGCAGTTAAGGTCACTGTTATCAGACACTTTCTCTGTACACAAAACAAAATTTCCATATGGCCCATGGAGATGGCCCTGCCCGGCTCCTGAGCAGCTTCCCACGGCTCTCTTTGTGCCGCTGGTTAGAAGAGTAAAAGAGGCGGTGCGGGGTTACCTCGTCACTCAATTGCTCTCCCTGCTTTGTGCGTCAGTCCAATTTAGGGAAAATCTGCATCACTTTTTCCCCTGTCTTTCAGGCACAAATGCTCATGTCAGTCTATTAGAACGTGATGGAAGTACTGATCACAACCTCCGCATTTAAACCCTTTTGAAACCGCAATGACCAGCCGAACAGGGTTCTGGCGGGGAAGGGCCTTCTCAAGGCTCTTTCAAATCCACATAAATAAAGGCCTTTCCTGGCTTAAAGTGGCCCCTCCAATTGAGCCCCACAGAGCCCCTAAAAAAAGCCCAACACGATTGTCATGGATATTACATGACAGTAACAAGAACAGGCCAGTAAAGACAAGGCTCCCGGCCGCACAAAACTGGACGGGGCTTTCTTCCCGATGTGGGCCTCGGCTTGTTGACAGCCCAGTAAATAGGCTGTTTAACCCTTTGAAAGTGAATAAAGAGGGTGTAGACAAATGCTTTCTGATGGAGTTTGTGCATGTAATGGGCGAGAACGTACACACACTCAGGGACTTTGGGGACGAGGGGGTGGCGGCTGGCAGGCGACAGTGAGCTCCTTCCTTCTTATGCTGTAGACAGAAGTCTTGATAGAATTTCTTATAACATTGACAGAATGAGGCAAGGGTCAGGGAGACCAGACCTGGACTTGCAGGTAACCAGGACGTTTGGGACAACAGAAGTAACACCTGTAATAATCTCCTGTGGCTTGTCAACATCTGGTGCTTGGGAAGGTTTGGAGAGAGGTCCCAGAGGTGAATGTCCCCTCACACCTTCGTGGTTTTCATTTACTCTCTTGCTGAGATGAGGATGATAACAGCAGTATACTAACTGAGTGGCAGACACCTGCCCAGCACTGTGTATGTTACCTCACGTAACTGGCGTGACCACTCTGCAAGGTAGGAACCATTAACCCCATTTTTGCATATGAGGACACTGAGGCACGAAGTGGTAAGCCCCAGGCAAGAGATTTGCAGCTGGTGAGTAGCGAAATGGGGCTTAGAACATTCTTCCCCCTTCTGCTAACCTTCCAGGCCTGGTATTCCCATTGTATCAAAATAGAAAATTCCTGCTCTGTCAACCCATTGTTTTAATAAATACGATAATGCAACCTCTCTCTCTCTCTCAATTTAATTTTGGGAGAAAATATATTCCTATTGACCCAAGAAGCCAAAATAAACAGGGGAATGAAAACTGCCTCCCAGAAATTTAAAATTATGCATATTGCCTCCAATTTCATAAGTTGTTTAGGCTCCTATTGAAATGACTCCCCCGTGAGCCACAATTCCTAAGGCTTGGCAGCCACAGAGTTTCCATAAATCCAAATACTACTGTTTCTCACCTCTGACTGTTCTTTAACTAGGAAGGGCCTTTTTTA
The DNA here is from genome assembly GCF_964194185.1 of Rhinolophus hipposideros. Taxonomy (NCBI): domain Eukaryota; kingdom Metazoa; phylum Chordata; class Mammalia; order Chiroptera; family Rhinolophidae; genus Rhinolophus; species Rhinolophus hipposideros. Next base: position 8,035,490 of record NC_138067.1, on the reverse strand, counting down.
ATTCATTTAACTCATTTTAATTGTCTTTAGGGGGACGAGAGCTTTCTTGGGCCAGCTCTGCTGGCAGGGGGAGCTGATTACAGAGCTCACGCTGCCATTCACCAAGACCTCTCATGAAAATGCATGTCTGGCCTGGCACCCCTCGGTAATTGTAATATTTCTTCCTTACTGTTTATGTCAGAGAGTCATTACTGGGAGAGGCTGACACGTCTGACATGTGTGGCAGCGACACACATTAGGTGGTCCTTAGATAATTTTTAGACAAAATTTACTCAGTGGAGCAGGAGCCCGGCCCTGTTGTAAGCTGCAGAAATAAAAGGAAAAACATCTCGTGTCGGCGCCTCGCACATTCTAATCCGCCGTGTCTGTGTGGGTCTCTTTCTCCTCACCGCAAGACTGGAAGTTCTTGGGGTCTGGAGCCAGGACATCACCGTGACCTGTGCCGGAGGGTGGGATCTCTGTCAGCTACTGTGTCTCCAGCACCACATTTGATAATTTGCTTGTAATGTATCCTTTAACGTTCACATCAAACTTAAAAGGCAGATTCTAATCCTCGCTAATAAAGAAAAAAGGTATGAAGCTCAGAGAGGTTAAGCAACTAGAACAGAATTAAACAGCTCACACGCCCGATATGCTCTCCACCAAAGCCACCTGGCTTAGCGTAGCGCCCGGTACAGTCAAAACTCCTAAGTGCTTGTTATACTCATTTCCAGGAAGGCTGGGGTTCAAGCTGACAGATATTCTGGCACAGGTCTTGTTTTATCCAGGACCTCGGACTCGCTGCCCACCCCCTCCTCCCCACCCCTTTTCATCTCTGCTGCCCTGGCAGTCACTTCTGACACTTTGGGTTTTTGTTTAAGGCAAGATCAATTTCAAGTTAAGAAATGTCTCATAATTGCTTATGTTTTACTACTGAGAAATAAACGAGCGTTTCCCATCACCTGATTTAATAGCACTTGCTCTGACTGCAAGAGGCAGCCAATCAATGCTGGCAAAGGAAAAAGAGCATTTTTTTTTTTAAATAACTCACTTTAGATACGTGATCTCTAAGTTATTACAAATTATAAGGTTAAGACCTCTTACACAAATCCTAGCTGCTTAAAAATTTAAAACTCCAGGGTAAAGCCAAGAAGTACTAATGAGCTTCCAGCTACTAAATATCAGATTGGAGTGGGGAGAAGCCCTGTTTTATGTGAGAGCGCATGACTGCATCATAGACAGTCTGCGACATGTTTAAAGAAGAACTAGATCAGGGGAAGGCAGTGGGTGTGGGATGGTTTGGAGAGATGAAAAAGGTAATGGTGATGGCTTAGAACATTCAGATGAGACTGGCTGGTCCTCCGATGGAGAAACGTGAGATTCCTCCAAATGCTTCATTATGTCACCACAGCCTGAGGTTTCCCTGGCTCATCCTTTCACTCTTTGAAGAGAAGAAAGAGAAGCGTTTTGTGAACTGTGGTGCCTTCACACCAGAGTTGGAGGGTGTGTGTGTGTGTGTGTGTGTGTGCGCGCGCAAACCTTTCGTGAGGAATCAGGATTAAAATCTCTAAGAAAATATAGCAGCAGAAGCGACATGCAGTATTTATTTTCCCAGTGGAAATGTAAACCGTGGCGGGAGAAGATGAAAATATTTAGAGAACAAACTGACCCGACCCAATTAAACACTCCAAGAAATGCCTGTTTCACAATGGAGGGTGAGAGCTGCAGGCTTCATGGCAGACGTGACGGCATGTGTCACATACACCTAACTGCCCCCCGGCCCCCATGTGCCCTTCCAGCCCATCACCAAGCATACCAGCCAGGGGAGCCCAGGGCTCACAGAGGCCCATAAGGACCTGATAAAGTTCATAGTCCAGTTCAAAGGTTTCACTGGCATGTGAGATGGCAATTCTCGGATTATTTCTGTTTTCCTGCCTTTCATAGGTTGGAATGGCTTTCTCATCAGCCCAATCTATTAGTCTCAGTGCCCCTCCCATACTCCTAACTGAGCAGCAGCCCAGAGTGACACCCCCTCACAGAGCCCCAGGATTCCCCCCTCTGATCACCAGCGTCCCAACTGGCACTGGCAAGAAATCCCCACATGACCTCATTTTAATTAAGAATGCTAAAACGGGCCATTTGGAGGGAACTCCTGTTTGCTCAACATGCACCTTATCCAGCTAGCTTGGGTCTGAGTTCCACATTTAAAATTAAATTATGCGTGGGATAATATTGTCTTGAGCTCACAGTTGCTGACATGGATATTGACAAAGACTTAGCCAGTATTTTAATAAGAAAACAAAACGCAGGAAAAGGCGCCCGAGTTTCCAGGCGGATCATTAAGAAGCCACCTCGGAGGCCGGAGGCTGGCACCACTGCATCACAGTTCGTCATACAACTTAAACTTCTTTTGACATCTAGTTATGTCGAAATGTGACTGATCACCTAGGGGTTGGAGCTCCTGAGAGGGAAAAGTTCACTGACAGACAGCGCGCACGAAGGAGCTCTTAAATGAGAATCAAGAGAAAGTCGCATCCTGGGCGTCCTGACAGTCTGCAGCTGCTACCTGGATCTGACTAAGGCAGGTCTGTTCTGGTGAGTTCTATTAGCATCTGCCCGCTTCTGTCTCATTATCACACATCTGCCCACCTTTATTCCAGTGACGCCGCCTCTCATCTGACAGCTCAGGCATTGTCAGGGACTGGGTATTATGGGGACAGGGGACAGCAGGCTCACCGTGCTCACTTTTATTTTCTAAAGACTGGTGTACAGTTTTGACAGTACCGTGCTGCGAAGGTAAAGGAGATAATTAACATATTGGGCGGTTCCTACACAAAGCTGAGGCGCGGATTCTGGGGGAAAGCACCTACGTCTGTGTGAGCCTGGTTGTTTGTGGGGCCAGGAGATCAAAGTCTTGTAGACCTCAGCTCTTTGCCTGGTCCCATAGCAGAGACCCACATGTCAAAGATGAGCTTAACTTCTTGACACTTCAAGTTTAAAACAAAAACAAAACCTCATGCTTTGATTTGGATCAACTTAACAACCGTCAGCATCCTGACTTTGGGATTTTCTGCAGGAACATAGCGTCTCAGCTGTGTCTGATGCTTCCAAACAGAACCTTCTGCTGATGGAGGTCCCATCATTAAAACCACAGGCCAGGGCGGCTGCATTTATGTAAAACAAAAGCTTCACAAAGCAGCCTCAGAACCAGAAACCTAGCAGCTGCACCTGCCATCCCAGAACCTATGGGGGTGATGCTGAACATGCCAAAACGTCAGGTAGAAGCACTTTGGGGTTCTTCCGTCCTTTCTAGTTGCCAAAGGAACTGACTTTTCCCGGGGCGGGGAGGGGGCTCTTCCTTGCGAAAAAGGAAAGTCCCTCCATGTTCAGAGAATCTTGGGTTCTGAAGTGCTTTGAGCACACTCCTTAGTTGAGTTCTAGATAAAGATTGAGGTCACTGGCATGGGAAAAACACATGATGAAACGTGGTCCGTCTGAAGGAGAGAATCCCAGCCTCTGCTTCCCAGACCCTGCTAACACAGAGAGAACAATAGAATTTGGCGGAGAGAACGAAAGATACCCACTGAGACTCAAACCCCAAAGGACCCCAAACAGAGCCTAAAATGGGATCCCTGACGAGTCCCAGCCAGCCTGAGAAGCTGGGGTGTGCAGTTGCATTTATAACCATTTCGGAAACTCCTGGCTTCCCTCCCGGCTCATGGCTTTCATCCCTCTGATATTTCTTTGTTCTCCTGCTCGCTGAGGGTTTGTATGGGTTAATGGAAAAATTACTGCTATTTTGCAACAATGCAATCAAAGTCAGTTCAGCAAACCCTGATAAAGTGAGAATAGCTTATTCAGATTGAGCTGGCAGGCCTGAACTCACAATTGCAAAGTTTGAATACAAAATAAGATATTCCCTTTAAAAGAGAGAGAGAAAGAGAGAGAGAGAGAGACAGAGACAGAGACAGAATCCGTTGTCATTCATGCTAAAAAGGCATTACAGACTGTCGACACTGTACAGAAAAATAGGAGACGTTGACCTTTTTATTATAGACTTTTCTCTACTGTTGCCCTTCTTTCAACTGCACATTGCTCCCCCCGCACCCCCCGCCCCCCTCTGCACTCACACACACTCTTTTCAGCTGTATGTTATCTCAAATAATTACCCTCGCTTCTGGCTGTCCCTGGTGACTTCTGCTGCTAAAAAAGCTACTCATTGCCGGAGACTGAAGAGGGATTTCAAACCTGCTTCTTGTGGCCGGGCAACGGCTCTTAATTAACCACTCAGGTATTGAGGACGCTCCCAGCCCAGCTCGCTTCCATATGGCTGGAACATGTCCGCAGTGATAATCACGGAAGGAAATATTGTATCAAAAAAGAGCTCACACAACCGAAAGCTTGTGCAAATTATTTTTAATGATTCTTCTCCGGTGAGTCGGCTTATTTGTTATTTCAAGCAGAGAAGGATGCATTTGTCCTTGACCTAGATCCTTGCGGCACACACCCCTGGTGCCCCCCACCCCAAATCTGAGCCCAGGCAGTCATCAAGAGTGTACCCCAAGTAGCAAAGCCCTTACAGATGCCCTCGAAAGCTTTTCTCACTGTGATTTTCGTAAGCTTTTGTTTCTATTGGGTGCCTCGCTCTTCTCAAACGCGCACAGACACACACACACACACCGAATTCACAGAATTTCTAAGAAGCAAGTGATTTTAAATAACCCGAGGAGTGAGTTGCTTGGCAGTCTTTCAAGTATCCGTGTCCCTTGTATTTCTTGCTTTAAATAATGGGTGGGGGTGGGGGCCGTTGTGAGTAGAGGTGGTGAAGTTAATAAATTTAATTAAAAATGAAGTTGAATTTACATTTTAAAAACCGCCCATCCACCAGCATCTGGTGTCACTAGACATTATGTATGATTTTACTTTGCGACAGAAACCATTACATTTAAAAATTCATTACAGCAAGGTTAGTTAGACACATGATGGATGCAGCTTTAATCCTGCCATATATTATTACAGTTAAAATGTAAACGATGAAAAATATTTTGTGCTTATCAGCATTTATGGGGAAATGTGTTTTACAGTGATATATGGTGTTATATTTCTATTATTGTGATGAAAAGAAAGCAATACAAAAAGATGAAGTGTTTATTAAAACGTGGTTACTTGTGATAACATATTCCTGTTGTACATGACTTTAAACATAGTCACTGAGGGCATTTGTCCAAAACAATCGTCAAATGCATTTTCTGTGCAAATGGAGCTAAGTTTCTTCTTCTGATCACAGCTCTTTTTAATAGGCTAATATTAATTCAAAAATTCAAAATCATGTAGAATGCTGTGAAGTTGGCAGTCTATTTCCTTTCTTACATGGTTAAAAATGCACGTGTGTGTGTGTGTGTGTGTGTGTGTGTGTGTGTGTGTGTGTGTAGAGACAATCAATGGCTATAAAAAGAAGGCTTGAGTGTTTATTTTGTATAATCACCCGGAGGAAAGTGGGCCACCCAATGGAATGATATTTCCAAAATGATGTCATCGAGGGCAAAAGAAAAATCCGTTTAGAGCTGTAATTAACATAATAGAAAAGTAATAGCGAGCGTCACTTTCCAATCAGGTGAGCATAAAAGAAAACAAAAATAAAAAGGCCACGTTGGGTCCATTTGTGGTTCCATCAGGGGACAGGACTATTTCGGTTGTGGCCATGGAAGAACTGATGAGGAAGGGGGCCCTCTGCAAACCTCAGATCCTGGGCCGGACGGGAAAGTTACCTCCTAACTTCTGCTGCCAAGTTCACTCACAATGTGGTTCCTGCCTCCTGCATCCCTCCCGTTTTGTCACCAGCTCCAGAACAATAGTACATCCAACTACAAATTGAAATAGAACACAAAAAGAAAATAAACCCTCATCAGCAAACACCACCACCCCCCAAAAAAAAGGAAAAGAAAATTTATTACCAAACCCTATTTAAAGAAAAGGAACAAAAGACAAAAAGGCCTTCCTACAGACACGACTCTGCTGAATCTTCTTTCGTCATTTAGGACCAGGTGCTTAATATTTCACCCAAGTGTCCTTGCCCCAGAACCTTTAAGAGTGAGAATATTCTACGATGTTACCCAGGGAATCACAGCCGTTGCAGGTAGGTCCACGTTAGTTACCTGATGCACTGTATAAATTGCAACTCTTTCCCCCACCTCCTGTGGATGACCAATCTTGTCATAGATTTGGAATTGACCAGACTTGGGAATCAGTTCCACCTTCCCCTCCTTTATTCAGTGTCCCAATTGTCCCCGGGGTGAGGGCAACATAACCTTAATGTAAATTTCCATCAGTTTTCCGCTGCTCCTTTTTCTTCTTCTTCTAACATCTGCTTGTAGGAGGATGTCGTTGTGTATATTAGTGCTGTAAAGTTTCGCACCCTTTGGGGCTACCTTTGGCACAGGAAGCAAGGAGCCTGCGAGCCAAGGATAATACAGGCCTCGGTATTTCCTATCTCAGCACTCTCCCTGCCTCGGCTCCTCCGCTGCCTGGGTTGTTATCTTTAGGAAGTCCAAGGTGGGGGAGAGGGAATGCTTATCTGGCTCCCATCCTAGTTACAGACACGAAACTCCTCCCTGTACACCTTGGGAACATTGTCACAGAGGGGTCACATCCGCTCAGATTCGACGCCGGTGACCAATCCGGCCCGTGACCTACACAGCCCTCCACCTCCTTTTGTTTGTGGCATAAAATCGACTCAGCTGATTTCCTTCAAAGCACAGGTTATAGGATTTGTGGGTATGTCTTCCGTTTCACACCCTCCACAAGGCACGTCTTTCTCTTGCATTTCTCTTCCTTTTTATTTCCCATTTTGCAATTTTCAGTTTTTTATTTTAAAGACACACACACACACACACACACACACACACACACACACACACACTCGCTTGCGCTTTCTCAAGGAAAGAGGGCTTCTCATAACAACTCTCCCAAAGCACACCCCTTCAGTCCATTTTCCTGCTCCAAGTATTTCCCCAAGCCACGATCCCAGAAGCTGGGGACTGACCTCAGGTTACCCTATTAAATGTATTTATTTCTTGGAGCTGAAGAATATTTGCTGAAAGGTGGATTATCACTTGGTAGACCACCAGCAGCTGTTGAAAACCAGGGCATAAAAAGCTTGTTTATGTCTTTAATGGCCCACTTAATGATGGAGCAAGTATGTTATTCATAATAAAATGCCAAGGAATAATCTTAATACCCCAATGCATGGCGCTAGTGAATTAAGAAACATCTGCTATGTCATAAAAAAACATTTTATTTGGGTCTACATTAAAAACATGATTCCATGGAGTTCTACTGATTTATATTGTACACAACAAATTATGATGTCTTGAAGTAATTATACTTTACAATTAAACCTACAAGGGCCACTCTTGGAAAGAAAAAAAAAAATCCTGCCCGGTCTTCATCATTCTAGATCATTTACGCACATTCTGTGGTCTTGCCTCCATACATTTAAACAAAGCAATGTTGAAAATCTCTCTTGACATTTGTGCATCTCTAGGAAGATAACCGAGCTGAATGGTACTCCTGAAAGCACCATCGTAACATAAAATGGCTATTTGGATGTCGGGGGGAAATACAAAAATAAGTCCTTTCCACCTGTCTCTTGTCTGACTCTGACCTGAGAGCTTATGTTAATATTACTAGAGAGAGAAAGACCCAGAACCTGGGCCTGTTTGCGGATGAAGAGAATGACCCTGTCCCCACGGGCTGCGTGTGTGCGTGCGTGCGTGTGTGTGTGTGTGTGTGTGTGTGTGTGTGTGTGTGGTGGGGGCAGAGAGGTGCCCCCCCCAGAAGGAGAGATGCCAGGAGTCTGGGACAGAGTGGCCCTACAGATGTCCCTGAAAAGGGGAAGGTGCTGATGGGACAGGGTGTGGCCAGCCCAATCCCAGCCCTCACCTCCTCTTCTCCAGATGGCGTCTGTCTCCAACACACCGGCTATCACACCAGGAAGCTGTATGTCACCACCTCCATGCCCAACACCACTCATGAATCTGGGGACATGTCTATTGTTTCCTGGAGCTGGGTCCTCAGCAAAGCATATGTAGCAAGAGGAAAGACGAGTTATTTTAAGAGCTGGCTGCAGGGCAAGCTGGTTGTCCAAGGGCACTAGCTCTTGACCCGGGCTGCTTTGGGGAGTGACCTAGACGAATGGAAAGAATACCCGTGCCAGGCTTGACCGCCATGGATTCCGATTTCATTGGCCTAAGGTGCCCTCCCAACCCCTCAAACGCACACACTGGAAACTTTTCAAAAGCTCCCCAGATGATTCTCATGTGCGGTCAGGGTCGAAAACTACTGCCTTAGGGGGATGGAATTTTTTTTTCTTTTAAAGAAGGGTGGCACTTTTGTTGGGCCAACACCTCCATGAGCTTGTTTTGATTTTAGAAAGCGAGACGACCTGCTGTTAGTGGAAATATTACATATTAAATGGTGCTGTCACGATGGAACACAATATGGTGGTTCCTCAAGACATGAAACAAAGAATTGCCGTTCGATTCAGTAATTCTACCTCTGGGTATATCCCCCAAAGAATTGCAAGCAGGGTCCTGAGAAGATTCTTGTACACCCATGTCCATAGCAACACGAGTCACAACAGCAAAACATGGGAGCGACCCAAATGTCTGTCAACAAATGATTGGATAAAGAAAGGGGCATATCCACACAATGGAATATTATTCAGCCTTAAAAAGGAAGGAAATTCTGACACAGGCTACAACATGGCCGAGCCCTGGGGACATTATGCGAAGTAAAATAAGCCAGTCACAAAAGGCCAAATGCTGCATGATTCTACTGCTGTGAGGGACCTAGAGTAGTGAAATCCACAGAGACAGAAAGTAGAAGGGTGGTGGCCAGGGGCTGGGAGAGGGGGAATGGGGAGTTAGTGTTTCATGAGGACAGAGTGTCAGTTGGGGAAGATGAAAGAGTTCTGGAAATGGATGGTGGAGATGGCTACACAACAGTGTGGCTGCTCTTAATGCCATGGAACTGGAGACTTTAAAAAAAAATGGTTAAGATGGTAGATTTTGTTAGTTTATTTTACCACAATTTTTAAAAATTTAAAAAATGTTAGAAGTGAGCCTGCTCTGCCTCGTCAGGTGACACAAGTACCGGTAACACAAACTTTGCTCTCCGTAAAGGCCCAGATCGTGAATACTCCAGGCGTTGTCAGCCAAGCGGTCTCTGTCAAAAACACTCACCTCCACTCCAGAGACACAAAAGCAGAAGGTGACACATAAATGAACGAGCATAGTTGTATTCCAATAAGACTACCAATGGACATTGAGATCTCAGTTTCACACCACTTTCCCAAGTGACAAAATATTAATCCTTTGTGAGTTTTCAGCTCTTCCAAAATGTAAAAATGGTTCTTGGTGTAGCAGGCCACACACAATCAGGCGGTGGGCTGATCTGCCCACGGGAACCCCTGCCAACCGCAGGTCTGAACTCTACTCCTGGTACCCAGGACCCTAGCCCTTCCTGGCGCCGTCACCCAGGCCCATTTCTGGGCCTGCTCAGACCTGCTCTCTGAGAGGTAACTGTGCCACAGCATGCACAGCCCTAGGCTGTGTGTGGGGCGCGTGGATGTGTGGGTCCACTCATGTGAGAGAGAAGCCCCTCCCAGGCTGCGAGGGAACGGGGGCACGGAGAGAAGAGAGGTGAGCTGCAGGCCTAAGGCTGAGGAGTGAAGAATTCTAAATTCAAAGCCACCTTCTATGTTCTCTTTATCAAGGTAGACGGATAGAACATTGTAAAACATTTTGCTATTGCAAATATTGAAAACTTTTAATCCTTACACTTCTGGGAAGTGGGTCTCCGTGGGTGTCCCAGGACACACAAATGGTAAGAGTGGGTCTGCCTCCCAAACTTGCAGTAGGGTCTGCTTCTCACAGCAGACGGGGTGAAGGCACTGTGGAGCATGACAGGGACAGTGCTGAGAAGGGAAGGGGTATGACAGCAGGTGGCCGAGCCAGGCTCCCGGCAGGCACAGGACTGCAGAATGGGAAAGCAGTGCACCATCCTCAGACCTCTTGGTGAGAATCTGCGCTTTCCTCAGTGGTGGGCACGTAAGCCTTTTTATTTGGATATTAAAGAAAAGGGGACTTTTGAAGGATTTGGGCAGGCTCAGGACTACAGGAGGATTCTCTGGTTCTTAGCATGCCCCAATCGGAGGCTGCCCCGTCTGCAGCTGTGCCAGGTTTCCAGTCTGATACAATCAGAGACCTCACTCCCCCTCCCCTGGCAATATCCCTGATCCCTCTTGGGTCAGTTCCATCGTTTTCTGCCTAGCTCATATTTTAATTTGTTAAGTGCAGTAAAAACCTGTGTCCAGCCACCAGCCTTTGCCCAGATGGAAGCTGGCAACCAAGAGGGGAGACGTTTGGCGAAAATTGCTCCTAAGAGGGGTCCCGGTGACAGAGAATGAAGTGTTGTATGGTCCAGACCCACTCCCTCCCAATTTAGGGGTAATAAAAGCCCCCCACCAAGCTGGTTCCGGTTCTCACACTGTTTCTCCTACCTGGCAGAAGACGGACATGAGGAAAACTTGTATGACAACACGATGGCGATAAACTCATGAAAATATTTTTATAATAGAGATGAATTTGAGGAGTCCTTGCACTATCTGATCATTAACCTGCCGGGAAATATTTCCTTGGGGAATGGAATCTCTAAGGCAAGAGTGGAAACATCCCTGTGGCCACCTCGGTCATCCTGCCACCAGAGCCAGCATTAATGGTAGAAGCCATGATGGGGCAGGGCCAAGCAGGCCACTGAAGAGGTGGCCTTAATACACGCTTATGTTCCAGCTGAATGTCTTACAGGCATCTGATAGTTTAATAAAAATAAAAAGAAGCAAGCAAACAAACAAGCCAAGCTTCCACGCCGCCTATGGAATCTAAAGCGCACCTCCAGCCAGCACTGTGATCTGGCCACAACCCTGCCTTTCCCATCTCATCTCCCACCATGTCGCCGCACTCTCTCCTCCAGCTGGACTCACCCACGCATGGTTTCTCCCACCAGCTTGGTGTTTTGCAGGTTCCATCCCTTTGTTCACACTGTTCCAACCACTTAGAACTCCTCTTGTTTTCACTTCACCTTGCGGGAACTTTAGGGCCCGGCTCAAATGCTTGCTTGTTCATCAAGCCAGAATTTCACCTCTTCTTCCTTTGTTTGAACCTTAGATTCAGCATTTTATCATCTGCCGTGGGTTGTGCAGATAAGCCAGACAGTAATCATATCTGTGTGAATTTGGGGGCTTGCACTACCTCTGGGAATCTTAGTTTCTTCCTCTGTATGTTGGGAATGTTAAGAGATGTGCTCACATCACATGGTTGGTTGTCTGAGGATTCAGTGAGAGGAGGCAATGGTGGCCACCATCGTTAGGAGAGCTATATGGGTACCGACCAGGATTTCCACTAGATTGCAGGCAACATCAGGACAAGGGCTGAATCTAACGAACCATGTGGGTGAGTCACATTGATGGACCCTTAATAAGCAGTTGCTCCCTTGAATTCTGCCTTATATTCTTGAATGGGGCTTGCCAGATTAAAAGGTAGCGGGCCCTTCCACTTAAACTACTCTTGCTCCCTGAGAAACGGCTCTGCTCTGCTATCATCCCATCCCTCCCCTTTCTCCTCACTCATACACTGTAGGTCAATAACTGAATTCCCAAATTCAGTTATTTGCATGCCTCTGCCATGATTTTTGACATATCCAAGTGCAGTAGTTGGATTTAAATTTGTCTCCTTCAGCAGCCTGAAAATAATAATGGTTTTTAAAAAGATAGAATGAACGTCTCCCTTGTTTCCAGAAGTCTGGAAGTAGTCAATCCAGAGCGTGTTGTGGTAATAGAAACCCAGGCCCTATCTATCTTGTTGCTCTAATATGTGTGGCCACCATTCCAAAATCATCATGGCTCCTGGAGTTCCAGCAGGAAGTAGGAGAAGACAAAAACCAGAATTACTTCCTGTAAGAACACATCTCAGAAATTGTATATACTACTACTGTTTGTAATTGGTTGTCCAGAACTTAGCTGCAAGGAACCGAGGATAACCTAGTGTTTATTCACTAGACAAATGTCCAGTGAAACACTGGGGTTTTCCTTCACAGGAAGAAAGGGAGAATGATTGGGGACCATGAGAATCTTCTACCCTACTGTAAAATACTTACATGGTTACTTCTTGTAATTTAACCATATTGTAAGTTTATCAAAATAATACAGGCACATAATTGAAATAGTCAAATAACGCTAAAAGGTTTATAATGGAAAGATAACAATTTTTGCTACTCACCCCAATACACCTCTCCAGAAGCTTCAATTTTAATTCTCTTAGTGGTTTCTTCAGCCATTAACCTCTATATCTCTAACAGATAATATGATGATACAACTCTCTCTTGATTTATTAATTTTAGGCTTTTCATATTGACTTTTTACTTTGATAAATAAGGATTAGGCTTTCTTTCTCTCAAACACACACACACACACACACACACACACACACACACACACACTCCTACCCCATTTCCTCTTCCCCAGATCTTCCCAACAGGATCACATAAAATTTTCCAGTTAGAACAGTATCCAATGTTAAGCCTAGTGAGGTGGCATCATTATGTTTCTTTTTTGGAAAATGTGTCTTTTTTGGAATCAATAATTGTCTCTTTTTTTTTCATTTTCTTAGTTTTTAAAAAAGATATCTATTTAAAATTCTTCCCAAGTTTATTCCGATGCCTTTTTAATAGACTTGTCCATGTATCAATATAACAGATCATTTTTTGCTTTCCTTTTTTTTTCCCTAGAGACCCTCTTCCTGGAGCCCTCTGCTCTCCTGCTCCCATCTGGACCAGTTTCCCCTTAAAACTGGTATATGGCTGTTCGTATTACCTTTTCCTGGAGTCTCTTTTCTTCTTCCACGTGTTAGATTTGTTTCCAGGATCCCTAGCTCCCTTCTTTGATGAAGTACATCCTCTAGTCTCTTCCTGGGGAGGTAAATGTTCTGTCTGTGAGATGTCTTGATTCTACTCCAACACTTGATATTTTGGCTGGATATAGAATTCTGGGTTGAAAACTCACTGTATTCAGTGTGTTAAAGATGGTATCTCCTCTCTCCTAGTGTTAACAGTCTGATTCCTTTATTCCTCCCAGTCATTTGCATGTGACATCTTTCTTTTTTTCTCTCTCAGAAAGTTTTAGGGTCTCTCTCTTTGCTGTTCTGGAATACCATGCTGATTGATCTTAGGTGAGCCTTTTAGAATCCATTGTGCTGACCTCTGGGTGGGTCCTCTCAACCCACATGACAAAATTAATGTTTTTTCAGTTCTGGATTTATTTTTCTTTATGTGATTTCCTTGATAAATATCACTCCTCCATTTTGTGTTCTCTCTGCCCATTCTTTCTAGAAGTTCAGAGAGTCAGATGTGAGACCTCACAGTTAGATCTTACAATATTTAAGATATTTTCTTTCCAGTTTTCTGTCTTTTTGTTTTATTTACTGAGATATTTCTTCAACTGTACTTTTCAAATCTTAAAATACATTTATTATTTCTTCAACCTACTTTGTGTTCACAAAGTTCCTTCTTGGTTGTTCTTTGATTGAACCTTAAAAGCAATAGTATCCCGTTCCTGTTTCATGGATGCAATATATTTTCATCTCTCTGTGAATATTAATTAAGTATTGTGACATTTTCTTTTATTCTTTGCATTATCTCTGATTCCTCAGAATTTCTTTACTTCTGATTTCTTGCTTAATCTTTGTCTTTCTTGGTGGGGGTTTCCTTCTGATATCTGTGAATCCTTTGCAGCCAGTTTATATTTAAGAATGCAGCACTAACAAAATAATTGGCTGGAGATTCCTTGTACCTGAGGTTGCTTGTTAACTGGTGGGTAATTAGATGGCAAAGTAGCTTATTAGTGTCTTTCTGTGTATTTCCTCTGGTTCCAGGTTCTCTGTATAGGAATTGTCATCCCTTCACCTTGGACTTACGGGTTATCAGCCTGATGGTGCATTCTGGGAACCAAGCAAAGAAAGCACACTAGGGGACCACAGGATACACAATGTACAGTAACACAGGATCTCACTTAATCCAAATATTTTCATTGCAGCACCTCATCATCATTCTAACTTGGCTATCTCTTCTCTATCAGCTTTCCGTTTTAACATATTATGGTTAAGCGCCACAGATGGCGTCTAGTTTCAGTGGAGATGGAGACTGTGTTTTGGTTTCTTATTCTTCTGGATATTTGGGAGTGATACCCAAGAAGAGAAGGGGTAAGAAAAATATCCTGTCAACTTAATTCTGGAAAGTCCTATGCTATTCTTTAATATTTGTCTTTATATTTGATTCATTCTTTTCACTTAACTACGTTCATTCAAAAGGAAATTTTACATCACTATTGCAAAATGGCAAACCAGAAAGAACTACAAAAATAAACAAAGAACGCAAAAAATAGCATTCTTAATTCTAGCCAGCTACTATTGCTTGCCAAAAGTTCTGGCCTTGAGGTCTGCTCTCTCTTTCTTAAAGAGACAGGCTAGCAGGTATTAGAAAGATGTTGCTAATAAGAAGACATATGAATTAGGAAAACATACTAAGACCAAATGGAGAAATTTCCCCTTTGTTAATCAGAAAAATACTCAAAAATGGGAATAACTGACACAATCTGTAAGTCAAGGTTATTTAATCTTGTATCTTTTACCACCTCCCTGCAGATCTTTGCATAGCTGGTTTCTTGTCATTGTTCAGGTTTTGGCTCAGATTTCTTCCTCTCGGCGCCCTCCCTGACCATTCCCAATAACGGATCATCTAGTTACATCTCACTACCCTGTTTTATTTACCTCATTAGTACTCATTGCCGTTTCAAATCACTCTATTATTTTACTTGTTTGTATTCTGTCCCTTCCATGCCCCTGCTGGAATGTAAGTTTCATGAGAGCAGACACTTTCTAGGCCCCATTCACCCAAAACATCCATGCCTAAAATAAAGACCAACACACAGCAGGTGCTCAATAAACATCTATGGATGACTCTAGATGCATGAATGAAAAATATAAGAAAGTAGTTTGCTATTCAGTTTCAGTTGTTTGCACATTCCCAGCCTTTTAGGAGTCCTACTCTCTCTGTCTCTGACTCTCTTCTCTCGTCATCAGGTTTCAACTACTAGACTCACTCCCACGTGATGGGAAGAAAAGTAATTCTTAAATGGCGGCTGGAACCAAGTTGAAATGTGCTGACAGGCCTCACACCACCTCTCAACATCTCTCCTGAGGGCCAGGATCTCACAATGGCAGATGCTGGTCAATTAGGCAGAAATACTTTCATCTTAAAAAAGAGAGAAAAAAAGGGTTTAAAGACCCAAAGGTATTTTTGGCTGACATAAGTGTAATTAATTTCTTCACAAGACAAAATGGACAGAAAATGAATGCCATTAAGAGCTGAGTCTTTATGCTGCCAAACCGACAAATCAATTCAGGGAAAACAGCAAACCCGCATGTTTTCTTTTATCCCCTCACAGTTTTGATTTTATTTCAATAAAATTAACAATGAAAAGTGGAGAGAGTTTACATAAAATGTTTGCTTTCCAGTTAGTCATATAAAATGGGATGATCTCGCTGCACGGGGCCAGCATTCCCAGATGGAAGTTGTCCTGGAGGCCGAGTAGCACCCACCCTGTTAGGTGGGGCTGGCATCTCGATTTTGTCATAGTGCCCCCACCCCAGGCCTGCATCATGTATGTACGCTGGCCCTTACAAGCACTTGAGTTTGTGAGCCCTGGAGATGGAAACACCATCTCAGAGCAAGTGCCAAGTGCTAGGTCTTACTCCTCTCCCTGTCCCCTATAAGACTAAGTATTAGGCACACAGTAGGTGCTTAATAAATAATAATAGAATAGTGGGATAGACTTCCTTGTATTTTCCCACTTTATGACCAATTTATTGACTTTCATGCCTTGGTACTGTTACGAAAATTTCCATTTTCTAAGCATAAGGGGTTCCCCTTAGTCAGTAAGACAGCTCTCTAAACTTATTTATAAACGTGTTCTTCCAGAAATAAAATAGTCATTTAAAAAATATTGAAACGATGCCTCTGTGATTCCATAACCAGACTGACAAAGACCTCACTACGTAAGATGCATTTCCACAGCAAAAAGGATTTTTATTTGCTCCCTGATGAACACACATAGGAACTTCTTTAAAATAAGGTAAGTATCTGTGCCCACCCATGAGTCACCAGATCACACTGTATCTGGAGGTTAGAGTCTCTCCCAGGCAATGAAGAGAGCTGGCCCAACAATGCGTTTCCACGGTAACTACAGGTGGCTCTGGGTTTTGTGTGTGCTCTCTCCATTGGAGCCAATTCCTCTTGAAATGAATGAATACAGGTCATAAGGACTTGAAGAGGTGGGTCAGTAGGAATAAATGCAGGTGATTGCAGGGCCTTTCTTGTACATTAGCCATGAGAAAGCGAGCCACCATCCTCCTCCAGTACAGTAAGTTCTAGCTATTGAGATAGTGTGCAAATTTATTTAAGGTAATTTTAAAGAATGATGACTTGGCAAACATCAGGAAATGTCAGAGTTTTCTCTTTAATTAAGGACCTTTTCGTGGAGGTGAATTTGCTCAATGTTCTTCTGAATATTGATCTGGGATAGGGGCAGGGGTTAGGGCTTCTGTCTACTTTGCGATTGTAGTATGTGGAATAAGGCAGAACGATCAAACCAGCAGCAGCCAATGAAGTTTTCCAAGTGATTGACACATTTATAGATACATGTGTATATATATATACATATACATAAATGAGTCAGTTCAAAGTAATCCATAAACCAGTCTCACTGCCTCATTCGCCTTTTTGAGTAGGAGAGAAAAGGATGTGGTTAGGATACACCAGGAAT
Source organism: Rhinolophus hipposideros (assembly GCF_964194185.1). Taxonomy (NCBI): domain Eukaryota; kingdom Metazoa; phylum Chordata; class Mammalia; order Chiroptera; family Rhinolophidae; genus Rhinolophus; species Rhinolophus hipposideros. The sequence goes on along the minus strand of NC_138067.1, from coordinate 8,018,578 downwards.
TGCACATAATCCAAAGCCCCGCTTATCTATGCCAAAACTGTACTGAGTAATTGTTCCCAGTGTACTATTACTAGTCCTGATCTATTCCATTACCATAGAGATTAACTTCTCTGCCAAACTTTGTAAGGTTAGATAAAACCCGGGCTCACCCATGAGAGCATGACATTCACAAATACCTTAACAGAAAACAAAACGTGAAAACCACTTCTCTTTTTCATAGAGGCAGAGCGTTTGCCAGTTATCGCTTTTGACCTAATCCATTACGTTACTATGTCCCTTATGTAACATTTCATGCAATAAATATCTCTGAGAATTTAGTGCCAGGAAAAATGTTTCTTTCCACATAGATTTTTTTTTATGGCTCCTTTTGATCAGATCATGAGATGAACTACAAAGTTCATCTTCTGTACATTTTTACTCTGTCCGCCAGGAAGCTTGGCGTTTCAAATTTAATGTCACCTTACAGTTGAATGTAGTGAAATGAACTAAACCAGGAGCCTAAAGATCTGGCTTCTAGACCTAGTTCTATCACTTATAAGTTTCATGGGCCTTGAAAACTTTATTTAACCTGAGCCTCAGTTTCCATATCTGCAAATGACAATAATAACAAGTGTCACCATAGGGTCTGGGGCACATTGTTGGTTGCCTACTTACCAGTCATCCCCTACTTTTTCTCTTGGTGGCAAAAGTCCTGTATTGTTTGGGTTCCCGATGGCAATGTGCTCAGGAAAGGGGGACCCAACTCTAGTGAATGAGTCATCATTGGCCAATACTGAATATAATAATCCCATTCTCCTTTCCCTGGGATTGCTTCAGAGGTATATGTGACCCAGTTACGGTAAACGCGTTATAATGAGAAGTCTGCTGGGAAGCCCAGGAAAAGATTTCCTCTATGAAAGATGACTAAGAAGAAAAACCTCATCTCCTGACCCTGAAAATTCCTTCCTTTGAACAAAGTGTTGTGAGGATGTGAGAGCTGGAGCTGGGGCAGCCAGCTTGAAACTATAAGTGGAAGCGAAGCCATTTGCAGGGAAGCCAATCCCGAAGTCCAGGAACTGCTGAACACCCAACCCTGACAACCTCTGGGCTACTTGCTTTATAGGACAACAAATGTCCTAACAGTTTAAGCCATTGATAAGTGAACATTCCACTGCTTGGTGTCAAAAGTATCTTGGCTGGTAGGTACTTTGAATAATGGACATCAAAACAGTTTGAAAAACTATAAAATGCTATGATAATAATTATGTTTATTCCCAGTACATCTATTTCTCCTTCTGCCCCATAGCTTCTTGACTCACCCCTCACTTTTTAGGTTTTTCCTATACTGTTTTAGATGATTTTATGGAAAAATCAGCCTAGTGATTATTACCGTTGTGGGTATTATTGCTGTTGTCATATAGCTATTATTCACTATTTACCATGAGCTTAGTATTGTGCCAAGTGCTTTATATACATTATTGTATTTAATCAACACAAGGGCTCTATGATGGAGATATAATTATCTCCATGTATAGATAAGTAAATTGAAGCTCACAGAGGTAAGGGAACTTGCCCAAGATCATACAACTAGCAATCAGCAAAGCTGAACATAAACTCTAGTCTGAATGACACTAGAGGTTGTACCCTCAACTGAATTTTCAGACACCACTTGTTTGGAAGATGTACGCATAAACGACAAATCAATCAAGAATGCATACATTAGGCACCAAGCCTTTTTAGGATACCATAGACCTAAGTGTGATTTGTCCAAGGATTTTAAGAAGACTCAGCTTGCTAACTTCATAGTTTGGACACAGCAAACTCTAGAAATTCTTATTATTGTGTTTCCACCATTAAACCTTGGCTGCCTACTGGAAAAATCAGGTCAAACCATTTTCTCATAAGTCGCAAATATTACAATACAAATCTTAGAACTGTTAAGGTCGGCTGACAGTGAACCAAATCCCCACTATGCTGACATCCCAAGGATTGTTCTCTTACATAAATGATGACCCCTCCCCCACCCCCGCGTAGAGTTGTTGAGAACGTATCAATTAGCTCAAATAACTACTGACTTGACAAGAAGCCCTTATCATAAGCAGAACGACATGGGCATGTTCAAGAAGGTGCTGAGAGAAAAGTTTTCCATCAGGCTCATCTGAATGAGAAATACCTCCCCAAAGAAATGCTTCCTTTTCAGCAATGCCAGACTCCGTTTCAACAGATGAAAAGGCAAAAGCAGGAATCATATTGGGTGAGTCTGCGATGGTCTGCCTCACCAAGATCACATTCTTCTCTTAAAGGGTGTTGTCATTCAGTTTGTCATCAACTGTCCTCCAGCACAATCACCAGAAATGGGAAGATAGAGATAGGGGGCGTTGAGATTCAGAAGCCCTAAGCAGAGGTGATGGGTGAGATCCAGTCTCCTGTGTCTAACACAAACGTCAAGGCATGTGCTCAGCAAGCTGACTCAGTCTCAAACACATGGTCAAGTGCCAAGAGGGCTTAAAAGCAAAAAGGAGACCAGTGGCCTCTTGAAACAGAGCTGAGGGGAATGTGGTTAGGGGTTTGTGCTGACAACACAGCAAGGCTTCCAAGACTGCAAAAGAGACATACTTGTTGCCCACGGGGGAGAAATTTCTGGTGGCAGCCCTTGTTCCAGGCAACAGTGCTGGCATGGGGATGCTCTCCTACAGTGATTTGGTACAAGCCAGAGTGTGGGCAGAACCTTGCATTGGTGACTGGGAAGGTTGGCGCTGGACGGCTTGTTGGGAACGTTCCCTATGTGAGTCCAAAATTAGACTTTCTACCAATTTCTTACTACCAGAAGTCTGTTTGTCCAAACATCATCATTTTGTGAGAAAGCCCTCCTTACCTTGAGAGGACAAGCCCCTACCTTGATTCCCTCCTCCATTCAGCCAATGGCATAATGCCCACCCCAATCCTTCCTGTTCCTGCCACATCCAAGAACTGGAAGAGAATGTCCTGGCCAGGCCACGATCCACAAAGGTTGGCCATTCAATGCTCTGTTTGTGAGCATGGGTGAGAGAGACATCATGGGGCACTGCAAGGCGTCAGGACCAAGAGTGTTCGGAGTTGCTTCCATTATCCCCTGTTTAGGTCAAGCAAAGGAGCTCTTGTGAGTAATTCTAGAGTGCCTATACTCAGAGGTATTGCACAATCTCATTACCATTAATTTTTGCATATTTAACTACAGTTTTTAATTAGATGGTATTTTATTATTCATGCACATAATTTGAGTCCAAGTCAGGCTGCTCTCTTGGAGGAAAGAAAAAAAAAAGATGTGGGGTGGGTGGAATTCTTCGGAATTAAAAGTTGGTGTTGGCATTCTTTCCTGACTGGTGAGCAAGCATGGCAGTCTAGAAGTCTATAATGATTCTCTTTTAATTTTGCTAATAGCTATCATGTTATGTACCTTTATAAATTTGTTAAGTCCAGAGTGCTGGGAGTTGTCTCTGTATGCGGTAACTGTAAATAGTTTGCTCTGTTTGGTTTGCACATACAAACTGTTTGCTCAGGCTCCTTGATGTATTATTAAAATGGGTAATGGGCCCCTGGGAAACCATCTAGTTATATGCCTTCATTTGCAGAATAAACCATGCGTTGTTTTCATCTTTACTCATGATTGTTAATGGCACTGATGATGAGATGGGTGGATTTTTTTTTTTCTCCACTGCCTTTATCTGCACTGTTTTATTATGCAGGCAAAATGGCCAGGCTGCTGATTTTGTCTAAGGTTTTCAATTAGTCATTTGACTGAACACATCTGTGCCGGTATCCACACCAGGGCTGGACTGCAGCTATTACAGGTTTACACCTGCTGAACCATGGCCATGAACTCGGCTGGGAATAAACCTAAATTGGCCTTTTAGGCATGGTTGAAAAGTTGTAATGTTGCAGTGTTTTATAGAGGTGTCAGGAAGGTGTGAACTTTTCCGCCTTAAGGCCTAAGAACCTGCCACGATATTCCACTCCACTCAAATGACTCACTTACAGGTTGGTTATTAATATCTGTTTGCCTTTTCGCAGCCCCAATGACTTAATCGGCTGACGTGAAGTAGATAAGATTATATTTGTACTGCAGCTGGGAATGGTGGAGCTTTAATTGTGTTAGTAAACACAGCACAGTGGCTGCTTTGGAATCTCGGCCGGTGCCTAGGAATTATTCCGCAGCAGTTTGCAACGTGAGTCCTACATCTCCCACTGAAATGAAAATAGCTTCGTGGCAGAGCAGGGGAGCCTCGGTGCTGGAATTGGAGGTGTGGTACTACTTTAATACTCCAAAGAACCAGTCATTTATCATGGAGGAGGAAGCCTGGGCGGATTATTTGCAAAATAAAAAGCAATCACCTCCATGCTAAGTGTTCACCTGCTTTAGGAGAGATCGCTAATTGCTAGCTATCTAGAAATCCCCTTTGCCTGTCCTTAGGAGCCCCAAGGGGCAACAGGCGAGGCCGCAGAGAGCAGTTGCCAGGTCACTGAGCAAGAGTTCACATTTGGACATGGGAGTTAGGGGATGGTTGCGGAAGCAGGAACATTTCTGTTGGATCCAACAGATTCACTGGGGACTGAAATAAAAACATTTGCTTCACTGTGGGAAAATCCTGAACAACGTTTCAGACTCTCAGGATGACAAAAGACCTTGGCATTGCAGCCTGAATGGAAGTGCTTGCCATGACACCATCTCTGCCCTGAAGGGATTAAGCTTTTGTTAGTTTCACCAGGTCATGTGACTGTAGGGCTGCCATATTTCCCTCTACAGGCATCAAAGCCTCCTGCTGAACCCTTCAAGCCTGGTTTCTAGGGAAAGTCCCTATTTCTTTATTACCCCTTCCCCTCTATCAGAAGCCACTAATCATTTCTCTAACCATGTTCCTGACCACAAGATGAGCTTTTCCAGTCTGTAAGGATCAAATCTTCAACTTGGTTCACACCAGCCAAATTTATTTCTCTGAGCTTTACTTTTTTTTGTTGCTGGTGTTTGTTTTTATTTTTCCAATTAATATCTGAGACAGAGCCAAGCCATAGGTAGTCATCATCACCATCATCATCTCACCTCACCTCACATTTAGGTATAGCAATACTACACAATGAACAGAAACATGTACCATTCTAGACAATCCACTTGCATTAATGCCTTTCATCTTTATAATAACCTTATGGGCAAGGTGCTAGTATTATCATGCCCATTTCATAGATGTGGAAACTAAGGCACAAAGAGATCAAGCAAGTTGCCCAAGATCTCACTGTGAGTGAAAGGAGCCAAAATTCATGGCAGGCAGTCTGGGCCACAACCTATGTTTCTAACTACAAGGCTATACCGGCTCTTAGCATTACAAAGAGTTTCTTAATCCATGGGTATGAAATAGCAAGCTGAGGTCTTGCTGGAAGAGTGCCATGGGTTGAAATTTGCTTTTTTCAGCCATTCCTCTTGTTGGTAGATATTTAGTTTGCCTCCAGTTTTCTCAATGTTGTAAAAATATGCTTTTACCCATCTCCTTGGGCATACATGGACATATGTAGAAGTGGATTTGCACTATCAGAGGTCAGGCACACTTGAAATTTTGCTAGATATTGCCAAGTCACCTTCCAAAATGATCGAGCCAATTTACATACCTACCAGCATTGTATGGAAGTAGCTGTTTCCCCACTGCCTTGCCAACGTTTTGATATTATCAAACTCTACGTTTTGCCAATTCAAATGTATTTTTCAAAGTTGAAATTTTCAGCTGCTTGTGAAATTCAAACTTTAGACTTTCTATTTGTGAAGTTAAGCTTTCTATCTCTTAGGCCCACCAGCTCACTCCCACCGCGCACCCAAGAAACTAGAGATGCCCTCTGTTCTTTCAAATACAAGTCAAAACACTAGATCGTTTCTCCTCTGGGCCTATAGATCCAATGCCAGAATAACTAGTTGTATGGAAACGTTTTTTAGCCTCAAAACTGCAGCAATAGCACGTTGAGTTGGGATGCAATGTAATGGTTAAGTGTGCAGGCCCTGAAGTTCGATAGCCTGGGTTCAGATTGTGGCTCACCACTTCCTAGCCAGGAAACCCTTCCTATGTCTCAGTTTCTTCTTCTGATTAAATAAATTAATCATCTTAGGTGGTGATCACAGGATTTTCACGCTCACATGGCCGGAGATGAAGGCTCTTCACACCCTTTCCAGCCATCGTTCTTGTGGTGTGAATCCCACAGCCCATATCCAGATGCCAGGCTGAGTTCACCAGAGGAGGAGGCCGAGGTCCCCTGAGGCAATCTGACTTCTCCTACTGCTCCTCCAGCCAGCCTCGGGCCGCCTGCTGTCACCCCACACTCTGAAATACCTGAGACCTCCACATTTCAGATACTATTAAGCATGCTGGAGGGTAAATCTTTGGAGCCGAAGGTCAGGCTCACGTCAGCAGCTGCCCCTTCACCCTGCCTGGCTCCCCAGACCTCTTAGATTGCAGAGTGTGGCCTGCCTGTACCTCACAGCCTGGTGACGCCGCCTGACTTGCCCACCTCCTCCCTCTGACCATCACTTTCTCCCTGGACTAAAGGACCTCCAATCACTGGCTTGATTTCCATCACTGGCATAACTATTTCTCCCCCTCCTCATGTCCAGCCTGCACCAACACTCCTAGCTCTCCCAGACCCTGCTTTGTCTGGGGGGATTTTGAGCTCCTGAGAAACGAGTCCTGGTGTAGGGTCATTCCAATGAAAAGAGCACATTCCTCCCAACTGCAAAGTGCTCAATACCCATTTGGGGATGGACTGTGATGTTGGCGAGGCTGTATTCATTTTTTTGAAATCGCTATTTTGCTTCATAAACATTATTTCCACTGTTGGAACGAGCAGTCACCTCTTAAAGTTGCTTTTAAAATACTGAGGATTTCTGGACTGTGTTCAAATGAATGACGACGGGATGCTTTCAATGATGGGGGTATTTGTGGAGCCCAGGCAGAGCACGCATTGTAGGCATATTCGCTCCATTGCAGGGTCACAACCGCACAGGGTTGACACTAATGCCACCCCCACATTACAGAAGAGGGAACTAAGCAAGAGAATGATACAATGATTGCTCCGGGTTAGATAACTAATAGGGAGCAGGATCGGTTTCGAACCCAGGGCATCTGGCTGCATGAATCACAGGGTACAGTGGAAGTCACCGGCTATTGGCACCCTTGCCTGGCCTTCCTTCTCTTCTTTACAAGGCAAACATGCCCAGAACAGCAGGGACACAAACAGTGTTGGCCTTGTTGGGAAGGGAGACCAGACCGGTTGGACTGGCCAGTGTTGAAAAATTCCCCAGCCAGTCCCCACGGTGACGACGGTGACTCTGGTGATGGCAGAGGGCCTGAGGGAGAGGTCATTTCAGGCCTGCAGCAGGCTTGGTGTGTGTCACACTCCCCAAAAGACCTCCAGCACTGAGGTGGTCACCTCCTCCCCACTCAGGCCTCAAATGGGCTGCGCGCGGCTGGGCCAGAGCACCTCCTTCTCCCCGTGTGGTAGTCGCAATATGTAGCCCCGGCACATGAAAGCAGGGGGCCCGACAAAGGGAAAATGAAATTCCCCTTGAGCTATTTGCCCTGGCTGACGAACCCAAACCTCCCTTCTCAGGATGAAGAACGCTCTGATGTTCTGATGTGGAAAGCATCAAAGGCTGATCCCACAACTGAGTGGTGACACACAGTTGCCAGGCAGCCAGGACCGCGGGAGCTCATGCTGCACCATTTTTAAAACCCAGACCCAGAATACATCCTGCGTCATTAGCAGCCAGTACGCCACTCGTCAGACGGCGGCCACCTGGGCGACTCCTCGGCTTGTGTGTGTCCCTCTATGTCCTATGTCTACGGTGCCACCCTCTGACCCCTACACCTCTAATGGGGACACAGACTCTGACCTTCCCTAACACTGTCTGTACCAGATGCAAAGTTCAAAGCCAGTGGCAGGAGAGCCTGAGGTAATACAGATCAGCTTCCAGAAGGCTAGATAACATGGTTTCTAGAAAAGATTTTTCTCAACAGTTTCATCTTTTTTTCTGAGGGCAAAAAGGGATCCAGGTTTCACTGTTGACATTTCAACCATTCAGAGAAGTGTGAAGAAGAAAGTAGAGATTTCTGGTGAGCCTGCAGTAGAGAGTCTCACTGTTACTGCAGACAACCATCTGCTTAAACATCTGAGTGGCTGAATGCAAACACTGGGCATAACTTGTATGTGACCCTGTGACCGGCCCTTCCCTCTCCACGGGATTGTGGCCACCTTTCCCTCTTAGAGACTTCTTAAAGCATCTTAACGATTTAACCATAAATTCTGAACCTCTTCTAATATGTCCCTTACCGCACAAGAGCTTCACGCTGGCAACAGTGCCCAGCTCACTTCAAACTCTGCTTTTAAGCTAAATGGAACAGTGAAACGATGGCTGGGAACCAACTTCAGACAGCCACAGGCAGCTTTGTGAGACGGGAGCCTCTCCTCACAATTCACATAAAGCAAAAGCAGGACCCCCGACCCCCTCCTTTGTTTTTAGAAATTAATAAAGCTTTTCCATCACACAGCTCTCGTCACCACTAGCGAACAGTCAAATCACGGCTTTTATTCCCAGCTCACCACGTCAAGTAAATAGAAGCTTACAGGATAGACCAGGGAACGATAAGCAATTCCCACTGCAGTGAATTCTTAATATATAAATTTATCCAGCAACCGTTTCGTGTCAACTGGCAAAACCAGGAACAATGGGAAGCAGCCAGGCCTGGCTCTGACGAGGTCAACCATCAAGGTTATCTATATTCAATTACTGGTATCTACAAACTTGCATAGCTGTCAGCTGGTCAGAGCCCAAATGAAAACTCACCATGCACTCAGAAAGCAAATATAGTTTCCGAGGAGAGCCTCAAATTAGCTCCGTGAGTGACTTGGCTTCAAACGCACAGAAGCCATCAGCCTTTGGGGACGTTTCTGCCGGCAGCACCTCAATGTCTAAATTTGGGCATCATCTTATAAATCTCTGTTCCTGAAGTAGGAAAGCACTGGAATTGCTCCTTAACCCTTGACGACGATAAATTATCTCACTTAACAATAGATAAACTTAAGACACTTTTCCTGTACTGGGGACCTATTGTGAGGTAGCCTGTAATCTCCAGCATCTCTTCTCCCCCGTCAGCCCCACTAAAGACCTGTCGGTGTTGAGGAGACACAATAATTTGTTTTCTAACTCCTCCTCCGGAACCATATATCATGTGTGGAAACAAAGCTCCCCAACAACAGATATGGATCTGTTTCCTTTATCTGAGTTCCTCTTCCAAACAGGGATGAGGCAGGGGGGACACGTTTTCAGTGTCATGCTTCCCATAGCCTGGAAGGAGGATCGTCTCCCTCCCAGGCCCAGCTGGAAGTGGGGCAAAGGTCTGGCTCTCTGGCAGGAGAGAGGGCGTGCCTGCTGGAAAGAAGGGCTTTCTGTTCATTGCCACATCCCACATCAGCTTAAATCACACCTCCGTTCTTCCTGGCAGGTGCCTTTCAAACCCAGGCCCGATTTTCAGGTCACCATGGAGATTTACTGACTAGGCAAGTCAGGGTTAATCAATGCCGAGGTAATTTCTAGATTAGCTTGGGGAGGCCATAAATCGTGGGCCTGTTAAGAACTAGATGTCTTTGATTTTCTCCTTGGGCCAGAAGCGTTGGAGCTGTTACCCTCCCCCTATCCTGTCCATGCTTCGCCCAATATCTGTCATCTTCATGGTATTGATGAGCCCCCTTCCGCTGACACCCTTCCAGTGCCCTCCTAAGGCTGCTAGGCCAGTCATGGGCTTACATGGTCCATGCTCCAAAATGAAGGACTGTACATTCATAAGTGGAATTTGTTTAGATTGGTAAAACCAGACTTTGGAGCAGAGGTAAAAATACGATTATCATCATAAGAAACTATTTAACATGGGTTGATACACGGAGGGAAAAGTCAGATGGAGCAATGTCATTCCTGACTTGCAATCAGGCTGAGACATGCTCCCACTTTCAATCTGGGTCCCTGGGCCCACTTAGAGCCACCATATGTACATCTGTGCAGGTTGTGTACTGCACCAGAGCTCGTATCTAAGGGGATGCCATTCACATCGTAGCCTTTGTAGAATTTTAACTCATTTGTACCTCATCACAACCCTCTGAGTCAGATAATAATATCAATGAGGAGCACACAGTGGCAGAGCGGGAGCTCAAACCCATGATTGTCAAACTCCAAAGCCTACTACTTCCTCATGGGGAACATGGTGGTGGTGGTGGTGGTTGTGGCAGTGGTGATGGTGGTGGTGGTGGTGGCGGTGGTGGTTGGTGGTGGTGGCGGTGGTGGCGGTGATGGTGGCAGTATCAGTGGTGGTATTGGTAATAATGGTGGTGATTGCTGTGGTTTTGGGTGGTAGTGGTAATGGTGGTATTATAATTATAATGGTGGTAGTGGTGGTGGGAATACTATTCATGATGGTCTCAGTAGTCATGTTGAAGATGATGGAGCTGTTAGTGTTGGTAATGGTGATAGTGGTGGGGAAGCTACTAGGAACCTTCCAGCACATACTACACTTCTAAATAATGATTAGGACCAGGGCAAGACCGAGAGTAAAGCCTGAGAAAATCACACTGGCTCTAGGGCTCTGGCCGACAACATCTTTGTGGCTTGCTCTCTCTCTCTCTACTCTAAAGAAGATCCAGCTCACCTTCTGCCCCACCCAATAAAGCAGCTCCGTAAAGATAATTACTTGCACCATCTAATCAATAGTGGATTGCTCCTGGCCCCTGCTTGTTCAATATCAGTGTCTGTGATCACAGAATCTTGATACTTCCCTCAAGATGCCAATTTCTGCTTAATGTTAGATAAAGCACATCTATCAACCCCATCCGCTAATGAGATTTTATTGTCATTAATCATACATAGCTTAAAAAAATGTTTTTGGCTAATATAACATGAGAGATGAGGTTGCAAATATTCTACACTTCCCAGTCATACATAGAACTTCCAACTGCCTGTGGAACAACCCAAATCAATGCTGTATTAAGCAATCTCACAAAAGTGCTTATGGCATTTGAGAGACAACCAACGGATAGGCAAAGAGAAACTACTTTCCCATTGACTTTAGTTTTGAAAGAGAGAAAGTATTAAATAAAAAGCAGTCTCCATTTATATTCAGAGGCCTGTTAGTGGGACTTAACTTGCAGCATTTGTCACCCCTAAAGTAGGTTAGTTCTTTGCCCTGAGTTTGGGTCACAATTTCTCAAGGAGCACAAGACTCTGAGGTCCCCTGGATGTTGTCACATGCATAAACCAGGCTCTGTCTTCTCAGGGAAGGGGAGAAAAGACACATCCGCCCCATTAGAAACAGTGCCAATAGCGTGCGGCTGGGATGCCTGCTGCTGAGGTTCCTCTGTACATAGAATAAACACCGGGGAGGCAGCCCGGTTCTGAGAGGAGCTGTCTCCACATCAAATCCCAGGATGGAAACCCCCAGGGACTTCGACTGCACCACAAAACAAAAACAGCTGCAAGGACACACAGCACACCAGGAGAGGTGCCGTAGAGTAGAGTAATTAATGGGCACAAGTTTTCTTGATCTGGAAAATCACATTTATTTTAATTGCCTCACTCTTGTGTTCATCGTATAAAGAATTTGGCCCACTCTACTCTATTTCCTTAATAGAAATACTTTCATTTTGGAACAAGGCGATCATTAGTTCCATCTTCCTAGGGACTGTGGCTCTTCAATGAATAACAGGAAGTGTCTTCGTGACAAAAGCCTGTGTCTGTAAACATTTTGTTAGTAATGCCTAATAGCCTACTACATAGTTCGCTAATTATTTAATTAGCAACATAATAAATAGCAAGTGTCTTTAGCAGAGGGAATCTGTAAATCTGGGTGCCACATATATTAAGAGAGCCGAGTATCTTTTCTGAGCAAGCATGAATGTGTTTGGGGCTCTCACAGGATGATTTGTCCCCTAGCCAGGCATGTCTCTGTGTTCCGATGTTTGGGGCTGAGTGTTTAGACCTGTGAGTTTTTATGCAGCCGAAGGTCTAGGTGCATTTATACATGCATGTGTATACGAAGAGTGTTCAGCACCTTAGATCCATAAGCTACATCCGACCCCCTTTATATATAGTTGTGGATAGACGTGTGGGTTTCATTCCCCTCCAGGGTTGTGACTGTATGTGCCACAGATTGTATGTTCATGGTTTCTCTATTCAGCCTCTGATGGAAACTGCAAGTATTTCTGTACAGACATCAAAGAGATCAAACAGCTGTTCAACTTCACCAAACAGGCCTCTCCATGTGAGCAAAGCCTGGATCTCTCTCTCTCTCTCTCTCATTCTTTTTCATTCATATTCTCTCTCTCTCTCCTCCCTCCCTCCCACCCTCCCTCTTTTCTTGTCTCGAGTGTTCTCTCAAAAAAAAAAAAAAAATCAATGAAAAATATTTTATCCGTATCTGCCTATTGGTTTTCTCTCAAATTTCACAATCATTTTCTGTGATTGCTTAGTATAACATTGACTGGGGTGTAAGGGTTTGTCTATGTTTGAATTGCTTTGAATTCTAGAATTGTCTCTCTTTTTTTCTTTCTTTTTTTTTTAAAAATAAATATTCCAGTTTTAAAATTCCAAAGTAAAAGGAGGGGACTTACTCTACCCCCTTCTTCTGAATGTACATCATTTCCTCGATTCTTTTTCAAAGTCTTTTTATACTGACTATTTCACTGGACCCTAGAAATAACTATGGCAGCCTGGTTGATATAACTTCAAACGAGAGCCATTATTCTCAAGCCATTGCAGAAAGGTGAACAGTATGTATAAGTAAGTTACTACCTTTGTGTAACAAAGGGAAGATACACCATGTGTTTGTATTTATGTTTGCATAAAGAAAACTTTTGGGGTGGTATGATAATTGATCAGAGGTTTGAAGCAAGACTTTTCACTAATACTTTATACTGTTGGATTTTTTAGCTATGTGACTGTGGTATCTATTCAAAAAATTAATGATTGTAAATTTAAAACCAAAATCCTCATTGACTTGGATTGTTCGATTGACCTTTGGGGTTTCTTATAATTATACAGAAATTTTTTGGTCATAAATGAGCAACATTTTGAAAAATGGATCTGTTTGGCATTATACGCTGAACTCACTAATTAACTGGGGACTTCACAGTGAGTGGCTGGCTTACAGTTGGGTAGACACAGCCTGAGAGAAACCCATAAGAGATCCCCAGACTGATATGTTTGTAAGTATGCAGGGGGTAGGGGGAGGTAGGGTGTGTGTTGAGGAAACCACAGGATGCCGGACTCTGAAAATAGCACTTAGGACTGAAAATTTGGGAAACTACAGCAAGGTAGAGGACAGAGGTTCAAGGGGTATCCGTTTTCTCGTTACCCTCAATTATGATCAAATATTTCCAGAAGCTGGTGTTGATCGTGAAGGCTCCCTTTCAACCAGAAGTCAAAGGTGGTCATTGCCACTCCCCAGGGTGGCATGGGCTACTCGTGCAAGGGTCCGGGACGGGGTGCTCACCAAGGGTATAATTTAGTTGAAATTAAGGGTCTTTCTGAACTGCAGCTGTAGACCAAGCAGCCGTTAACCAAAGACAGCCATTCAGCTGCTCATTTCTTTTCCGTCTATTTTCCCACACTCATCCGAAACGCTATCTTCCAGTCTCCCATTTTTCTTCATGAATCCCACGCAGACAAGACGTAGGATTACTGAAGGTATACGCCAATGTTTTTCTTTCTTAAAGCAAAGGTTCAAAAATGTGTCTAAACACAGCACTATGATTGATCCACTTTATTTCTGATGGCTGCAATAAACACCTGCCCAAAGAAGGGGGAGGGGGAGAAAGGAAAAACAAAACAGTGGATTCAGTGGCTAGAGACGGTATTTATGTGTAAGCGATACTAAGACTAAGCTGAGTAACTCAATAGTAAAATGAGCAGGTTTTAGGGCTGTTGCCATTAAGAAAATAATGCTAATACAAGACACATGTGGGTGCTGGCCGGACTGCATCCCCAGAGCTGCTGGGCAGCCCAACCTGGGGATCAAGGCTGAGAGCTCGGCCCCAGCTCACAACCTTTGCTGTGATCCCGGGTCAGAATCTGGTAATGTAATTTTCTGCCAAGTGGGGAAATCCATGTGTTCCCAATGACACATCAGGAAGTTTTGTTTTGATCTATTATATTATGGACTCACTGACCCTTAAAGTTCTCAGAGTTTTACATATGGCCTGGCCCTTTTTTAGAGGAAGAGCCCAGAGAGGTTAAGTGACTTACCCAGGGTCACACAGTGAGTGTGTAGTGGAACCAAGAGCAGCACCTAGATATTAATAGTTGTTTTGCAATCAAGTGTGACCAAAGAAATAAGGTGGACCACACCTCACCTCTACTTAAGTGCCATGCTTGGTTTGGGTACCATTCGAATTCTGAGAGATGGTTAGGACAATATATTCTCACACATCAAAACACTGCTCAATAAACCAAGAACATACACAAAAACAATAAAAAATGTTACTTGGATTCCTCCGCTTATGATTGCCGCCTCCTTTTTGAAGACTTTTCCCTTTTTATTTTGCTCATGTTTTGGGTCTCAGCTTGAAGGTCACTAATCAGAGACCCTTCCTAACCACTCACTCCATAGCTGCTTACCTCCCACCGTTTCCCAGTTCTTTTCTATCATCTTCCTGATTGTTTCCTCCACTGAAATGATCTCGTTTGTTCATGTTTATTTATTTACTGTCTTTCTCCCCTTCTGGAATGTGAGATCCATGAGGGCAAGTATCCTTGAGCGTTTTGTTCAATGTTCTATTACAAGTGCCTGGCACATAGTAGGTGGTCAATATGTTTTTGCATGCATGAATAAATTCCGCTAAGTGAATGCACTCTTCCCTTCCTTAAAACCTCCACCCATCCTTTTCTACACATCGTATGACATTTGTATTCTGCCTTGAAAGACCCCACCCCGCCGCATCCAGCCTCCTCTGTCAGGCTGGGAGACTTTGGAGACAGATACATTTATATTTGCAGCAGTGCTTAGGATCGAGTTCTGCCCAGGTTGGTTCTAAAATCTAATTGAGACAGGCATACAGATCAAGAGGTTTTGGAACCCAGCCAAAACTAAAAGTCAGCTCGCCATTTCTGGACCACTGAGCTAAAGGAATTCATGCATTTACAGAGAGAGCTTCCATTGCAACAAATTCTTATGTTTTGGTCTCTCCCTTTCTTCTGGACTCGAAGCTGGGCACAGCCAAACATTGTGTTGAACAAAGATATCTTGGACCAAATTCTTGTTTGGGTCTCCTGAACAGCTACTCCCAGCTGGCTTTATTTAAGTGATCATAGGATAAAATTTCATCACAATCTCCAGTGAACGTGAAGAAAGATTGCTTCATCTATTGTCTCCAAGGCTGGTGCTCAGAGGTTACTCAGCCCAAGAAGGGACCTAAGACAGTGAAGGAGCCATCATCCCAGGGGAGAGCCCCACCCTGAGGCAGCCAGAAGGCAGCGCTGACCAAGACTGCCAGTGAAGAGAAGTGAGCAGTGTCTTTGGAATCGGATAGACCTGAGTTCTAATCACAGCTCTCTTAGTTATAGGCTGGGTGACCTTGAGCCGTGGGACCTCAGTTTCCTCATCTGGAAAATGGGAATAATATATCACTCACATGACTGACCCAAAGAATAACTCTTTATGGCATGCCTGGAACAAAGTAGCCACTTAACAAAGAGTAGTTGTTACTACTACTCTTACAACTGCTGTTCTTTCAAATACGTCTCTCGTATTTGAAATCCAAACCCATTTCTATGCCTATAGGCCCCAGGTAGCTTGAGTTCTGTCCCACCCCAGGGCTTTTGCACTTGCTGTTCCTTATATTGGAACCCTGGTCCCACCTCCAACCCCCATGCCATGCCTGGTTTTTATTTCATCATGAGGATCTCAGCTCAAATGTCACCTCTCAGAGAGGCCTTCTCCAGTGGTCTAATTACCCCATGTGATGCCCTGTCCGTTGTGTTCCCCTGCTTCACACCCTCATGCACTCCCCATCTTCTGAAATTGTGCCGTTTACTCATTCAGCTGGTGACTTTCTCCCTAATCAGCACCTGCCGTCTGTCTGCCCCGTGGGAGTTGGGACTCTGCCTGCTTTCCTCACTGCTGCGTCTCAAGCACCTGACACATAGTAGGTGCACAGTATAGATAAACAAACACATCTACATAAAAATAACCCCCAAAAAGCGCACAACAACCAAGAGCAGGACCAGCTAGATCATCTGCAGAGTCCAGTACAAAATGAAACGCAGGGCCCCTTTTGCAAAGTGTTAAGAATTTCAAGACATCACGGGCAGAGCGTTAAACCAAGCTCAGGACCATTCCGAGCAACTGCACGGGTCCCACGCCCCTGAAGATGGCCCTTCCCATCTGGGCACGGCAAACAGCAGGAGGAGTTCTTCACTGATAACGCAATGCGCCTGGAGCGTTCTCAGAGCATGCCACCCAGCTGGTGCCCGCACCCAGCTCAAGCCTGGTCTTTCCCCCACGTCTTCCAGCCCCTCTCACCGTAGAAGGCTAGTTCCCAGTAGGTCCCAGTCCTGCTCCCACCCCCTCTGTGGGACTCTTCCCATTTCCAGGCCCTCCTTCGGGGATTTTACTTCAGAATAGAGTCACATAATGAGGAGCGTGTGAAGGGCCACGAGTGAGAAAAATCATCACACCAAGAGAACAACAGCTCTGAAACCGCTAGGGTGGCAGGGAATGAGGGACGTCCTGGAGCAGGGTAAATGCATCCAGTTGTGCAGGTCACTCACTGCAAAAGGTCCTTCCGGGGAGTAAGTGAGGACTGAAGCCCAGCCCGTGTTCCAGTGACCCAGCAGAAAGCCTCACGCAGCCTGCACCTGCTCACAGAAAAGGGCACCATTGTCTTTGTAAAAACACTGTGTACTTGACGAGCCACATGCCTGCTTAAGGGGGCATCATTGACTAACATGCTCAAAATCACCATAAAGTTTAGCAGCATCCCTGCCCAAGACCAGACAAAGGAAGCTTCCCAAGTAGCTGAGTAACCAACAGCAAAAAAACAAAAACAAACCAAAAACACAAGCTAGAGACTCTTCCACGCCTAAGTAAGCTCGCCCGCTCAGCGTCCAGATACAAGTGGAGATACGAACATGGAGGTCATCCACAAAATCCACATGACGGTGGCTCACAGCACATGACCTGCAACTGGAAAGGGTGTAGGCAGAAGAGCTTCCCCCTGCTGGTTCACAGGACACAGTACATGTTCCTGGGACCTGGCAGTGGCCCCAGTGCTGGCAGTGTCCTGGGATGTGTTTGGAGGTGGGGTTAGGAGGGAGAAGGCGGAAGAGAGCGCGTTGGTGCAGATTGAGATCAAAAGCTGATTTTCAGGGCTGTGTGCAGGGTGGGAGCCCATACCCTGTTTTCACTGGCACTTGCCTCTGTGCGGCTTTGAAGGATTCCTCGACCCTCCCAGGACTAGGAGCAGAGAGACACAAGTCTGCACCCTGTTGCCTTCAGAAGCCTGGCATGGGAACTCTGCAGTCAGCATGGCAGCTGGCGCCCAGTTGGTACTTCTCAGGGACTTGCAGGATTCTGGGTGCCAAAATGACATGTCTGACCTCCATCCAACAGAGGCCTCGGCCACTCCCATTCAACGCTCTTGAAACTCAAACCCACCCTTTCTTTAACTGCCGTTAAAAAGTCCCTGGTTTTTAAATGGGACTTTTACTCAGACAGCCAGAACTGTGGAAGAAGCAGTGTGGATTGTCGTAGTTGATTTGATTTTGGTATTAGATTACTGGTTTGTTATACAAGGACATAATTCAGCACCAGCCAGATGGAAGAGATGCAAAGAAAGGGCCAGGTATGGGGAAAGGATGAAGTGCTGCCCGCCCTCTCCGAGCGCCCCACTCTCCCTAAATCTCCAAGAGTTCAGCGACCCAGAAGCTCCTGATCTGACTTTTAAGTGCCCAGCCCCACGGGTTTACAGTTGAGTAGGGAGGGGACGAGGGAACTGGGGAGGGAGCTAGGGTTTGAGGTCGGTCCTTTGCATGCATGGTATCAATTCGTTCTTGCAGCGGCGCTGTCAGGTGGAAAGTGAACAGATATGGAAACTGAGGCCAAGAAAGAGAACATGTATCAAGAGCAACCCTCTTCTGGGCACCACAACAGGTCACTCATTTCATGCGTCAACCCAGTGAGATGGGTATTATTACTAATTCCGGTTTATAGGCGAGGAAACCAGAGTTCGGAGCAGTCAAAAATAGACTCAAGATTTAGATAACCACGAAGGAATATTCCTGGGATATGAACCTGACGACCGGATTCTATCTGTTCTGCTGACGGCCTCTTATCCCCGGCTCTGGATAAGAGTGGAAGTGGAAGGGAAGTTCTCTGTTTGCATGTTTCAAAAGTCAAGGGGTACAACCTCATAGTCACCATCTGGGCGGGAAGAGGCTTGCCCCCACACGCTGTCCACGGCAAAGCCAGCAAGTCGATGGCAAACAGGCTCCCAGAGCCCTCTAAACCCACAACGCCCTGAACCATGAGACTTTCAACTGCCAAGGGCCTCTCCCTGGACGGAAACCAGCCCAGCACTATGATCCAGGCCTTGGAGGCTAAACCCTCAGATGGAGAAAACATCCTGCCCTTTGCAAGTTCATTCCCTCGCTCGGTTTTATTAACCAGAAGGCTGCGGTCTGGATATGGGTCTGGAATACCAGTTACCAGCTGGTGGAATCACAGAGCAAAGCCGTTTCTCCTGGAACCAGGCTGAGGACCCACACCAAGCCACCAGATGGGCAGTAAAATCTTTTAAACAGCTGCTGTCTACTGCTCTGCTACTACTGGGGTTGTCAGTTTATTTTATAGGGACTATGGGCAGGCAGACTCCTTCAGACTGAAAATCGAAAATGCCAGGCTGGTGTATCTTCCCAGCATATTGGGATGGTGGCAGCTTCCTAGAGTTTAGTGTGTGTGTGTGGGGGGGGGGGGGACCGTAGTCTTTTCTATATTCTGGGGCCAGAACGTGGAACCCTTACCAGTAAGAGAAAATAACAGCAGGAGTGACATTCATGGATCGAACACTTGCCATGTGATCAGCAGACATTATCTCTTAATCCTCATGACAAGCCCATTAAGGAGGCACTACTGCTTGGCCCATTCAATAGATGGGTATTTTGAGGTTTAGAGAGGTTAAGAGTTCGCCCACGATTACATGAAGGGAAAGTGGTAGAGATGGGATTCAAACTAAGGTCTCCCTAACGATAAAACCTGGCCCTCACCTTTGGGGGTAATTCCCCCTACTCAGTGACTCCCATTCACCTTTAGAACAAGTGACTGTGCGGGAAAGGAGCATCTCCAGCAGGACAGGGGGAGCTTTCTGTGCCTTCTGGTCGTCTATCTCCACACGCAATGTGCTGCCTCCGTTTCCCCAGCTGTAAAAGAAGAATTGTAAGGCTATCCTTTGATAGTGTTGTGCTGAGAAGTGACAAGGTAATGAAAGCAAAATGCTCAACACACTGCTTGGCATACTGTAAGGATTCAGTAAACAGTGCTTATTCCCCTTGCACTTTGTCTTATTATGATCATGTCCAGGGTAGATGGCGGCCCCCAGTTCTGTCCCCCAAGACCATTTCAGTGCATGGATCATGTCCGTCCTTGGAAGAAAAATCTCTGGGAAAATTCTGCACGGCTTTATTTTTAGAAGCCAAACTGGTCCCTCTATTTCTTTCACCATCATTTGTAGAAAGTTCTTAACATTCAAACCAGATCCCGTTTAACCTTTTGCCCAACATAGCTTTACCTACTTCAAACCCCTTTGGCTCTCTGAGGCCTGGCTTCCTTCAGGCTCAGGCTGTAAATGTTTGACTTTGATTTGAGATACATGACAATAAATTAGGGGACATTTATCAAAGCTGCTTTTTGCATAAATTACTGCATTATACAAATACACTTAGCAGGATCCTGCTTCTTTGATGTTGGGAGCAAAGATTTATGTGCAATGGAGTTTTTATTTATCTGCCCTGCTCACCTCTACAAGAGCTGGACATAGTCCTCAATTAGTTCCATACTTCTCGAAATGACATGTATCTCTCGCAACTTGAGTCAAGGGAACAAAGACGCTTAAGCCCCATCCGAGTGGCCTTTTAAAGGAGATGAGAAGCTTTATCTGACCCAGAGTGTCTCTGAATTCTTTCTCCTGAGAGCAGATTGAATGGCATTTAAGTCTGTTGCTCTGGAACCTTCCTCCGCTATTAAAAAAAAAAAAATCGAATAGAGGAAAGGTTTTTCTCTTCTATGATTTACATTATTATTATTATTATTATTATTATTTAATAATAATATTATTACTGAAACATAAGTACCTATCCTCTAAATTCAAGTAGATAAAGGGATACATGTATTTATGAATTTGTGAATTTAGCTCCACGGAGTATATGCCACGGAGTAAAGATCTGCGTGACCTGTTGGAGGGGGTCCCAGATTTGAGATTTCACAGGCCATTGACAGTTTCATGCACTCATTGAGGTGACCACTAACATTTTCCCCTTGTTTAACATCAGAACATCTTGTAAAGGAAAATGACCCACGCCTGTCACCATCCTTTCACAGAGGATGAGACAGTTGTCAGAACACAGGCTTTGAAGGAGGGACATGTGGTTCTGGTCCTGGCACCGATGAGCAGCAGAGCTGGGATGAAGCAGGGCAGCCACTTGGGAATAGTCGCAGCCCATTTTCAGACAGAGGGCTCACGGGCTGTTCCTAGGCCAATTCTAGAATTTCATCTAGGTAACTCTCTCCCCCACTGTGAGGGCAGGGAACCTGGGACAGAGACCTCGGGTGGGGAAGCTATGAGTGTATCCCATCCAGGCAGGAAGAAGCTATTGTGCATGGAGGCACAGAGGGCAGGTAAGGGGTGGCACCAGTGGCCAGCAATGGGAAGCATCACCCCTGGCCCCAGAAGCCATGTCTACTGCCCAAGTCTCTCCTGGGGGAGCAACCTGGGAATCAGAAGGAAGGCAGCCCTTCCACTCAGCAATGAAAAGCACACCTCACCCTTCCCAGGGGAACATTCTCCCACCACCTCGTTTACATGTTAGTCTTCACGCTCATTCTCAGGGTAGCCATTCATGGTCCCTGAAGCCCCTCTAAGTGCAGACCAAGTGGAGGACACAAGTAAGAAAAAGGTTCAGCTTTGGGAAGGGTTTGGTTATTTGAAGATGAGAGGACATGGCACTTCAAACTGGGCAGAGTGTGGGATAAAGGAAGCAGAACTATTTACGAGTAATAACAATATAGTAATGTGGGCATTTGTCAAACACCTCTTCTGGCCAAGCACTACGGCACTGTGTCGTTTAACCTTCCTCCACAACCGAGGAGGTGGGAACTGTTATTAGCCCCACTTTACAGATGAGCAAATCGAGACTCAAGGAGGTTACATAGCTTTCCCTAGGTCACCCAACTTGTAAAGTGCAGAGCTGGGGTATGACCACAGAGCATTCCTACAGCTAGAAAGCCAGCAGTGAGAGTAGCAGCAGTAAACGTTCGTTCCTAGGATGTCTAGTCAGGAAGGTCTTAAACACCACATGAAAGTGTTTGTGAAAGTTCATGAACACGAGTGACAGAGCAAGAGGAGCCTTTGTTCCACACTATCTGCAGGCAGCACTCAAATGACCTCCCTGCCGAGGCAGTGTCCACATGCCAGGGCTTAGATGCAGAAAGGTCCTTCCCACATGGCCAGGAGTCTCCCCAACCTTGGGTATTCCCATTAAAGCAAGGGCTGCATACCACTCTGTCCAACCATGAGGCCCCCACATTGAGAGCATTCAACGGCAAGTCACAGCTAAATCTTCCAGACACTGGGCAGAAATACCCTTCAACTCCAGCACACAACATGACTGAGGAAAGGGGTGGAAGCCAAAGGGTCCAGGACTTCTTGTGCCTTTTGGTGGAAAGGGGAAAACCCTAAGTTTTGTAGAATTCTACCCTTCCCACAGTAGCTATCTGACCTGGACCATTTACCTCCTTTCCCTGCCCACCCCTTTCCACATCTGGAAATGTTGGACTATACTACAAATTTCACAGAGCTATCGCAACGATTAAAGGAGCTCACGGGGCAAAGGGAGTCTAGCACAGTGCCTAACACACAGTAGGAGCTTAAGTTCTGCTAACTCCATTCTCCTGGAACCTATTCCAATTGGTGTTTTTTATGATGATCGATTTTTAATAAACTTTAATTTTAGATTTACAGAGGTATTCTGAAGTTAGTAAAGACCTCTACACCCAGCTTCCCCTGTTATTAACATCTTACATAAGTATGGTACATTTGTCACAGTTAATGAACCAATACTGATAGATTATTATTAACTAAAGTCCATGTTTTATTGGGATGCTCTCACTTTTTTCCTAATGTTCTTTATTTGTTCCAGGATCCCATCCAGTGCCACATTACATTTACTTATCGTGTCTCCTTATGTTCCTCTTGGCTGTGATGACTGTAAGAATTTTTTTTTTTTTTGGTTTTGATGATTTAAGACAGTTTTGAGCAATACTGATTAGGTATTTTTGCAGAATGTCCCTCACCTGGGATTTGTCTGATGTTTTTCTCATGATTAGACATGCAATGGGTTTTGGGGAAGAAGACTGTGAAGGCAAAGTACCATTTTCATCCCATCGTATCAAAGGTACATACTATCGACATGATTTATCGCTGTTGATGTTCCCTTTAATCACCGGGCTCGAGGTAATAGTCGTCAAGTTTCTCCACTGAACAGCTATTCTTTCTTGTCTTCTTTTCCATGCTGTCCTCTATGGAAGGAAGTTACAATATGCAGCCACACTGAAGAAAGACGGGAGATATGCTCCCCCTCCTTGAGGGCAGAGTATCGACATAAATTATTTTCAATTCTTCTGCACAGAAGATTGGTCTATTCTCCCCCTATTTATTTATGAGCAGTCATTTATTTATATCAGCATGGAATCTTGGATATTTATTTTATACTTTAAGTTATAATCCAATACTACTTTATTTTTGTTGCTCAAAATATCCTAGCTCGAGTCATTGGGAGCCCTTCAGTTGGCTCCTGAATCCCTCTGATATAGTCCCATCATTATGGGTTTGGTTTCCTGGTTGTGTTTTGTTGCTGTTTTTCAGCACTTTCTTACTTTCTGGCTGCATGAAGCTCCAGGCTCATCTTGTACATTTCATGCCTCAGTCCTAGAGTCTTAGAATCAGCTATTTCTCCAAGCTCTGGTTCCTTTTATTGTAGAAGGGTATTAGAAACCAAGATCGAATGCTACGTGTGGACATTACACCTGGGGTGTCATCACTTTGACATCGTCTCAGCTGACAGAACAAGGAGATATGTGAATTTATACTAACACATGAATATCCAAATATGTATTAAAACTTCGATATGTAACTACACGTTTTATATTAAGCTAGACGTGAATTCATTCTGATGTCTTCAACTCTACCCCACTACGTATGGATTATTCTAGCCTCTTCCACTTGCTTATCTGTAACCCACTCCCACTGTGGAAAACCTGGCTCCCACCATCTGCCATCCATTTCCTTAATTGTTCAGTTCCAATATACACATATAGTGGTTTCAGAAATGTTAACATGGACTTCTGTGGGAAACAACATTATCAACTAGAGTAGAGTGCTTACACACACTTCCTTTGCCTGTAGTCTTACAATTGCACTCATTTCCAGAGTTACTGAGGTCTGCACCTTATTTTCCCATCAATTCAGTGAGATTATTTCATACATTTGTAATACAGTTAGATTGTTGTGTCATATTTTGCATTCCATTTTGAGATCACTCAACTTTCTAAATTTTTAAAGTATGTATATGTTAAGGTTTTTCTTTGTGCTGTGAAGTTCTATGGGTTTTGACAAACATAATGTTTTGTATTAAACAACACAACAATGTTCAAAATAGTTTCACTGTCCTAATAAATCTACTGTGCTCCTTCTAGTCAACTTTCTCCCAACTCTCTCCCACCCTACCTCGAACCCCTGGCATCCACTGATCTTTTTATTGTCCCTATAGTTTGGCCTTTTCCAGAATATAATAAAACTAAAATAATACAGTTTGTAGCTTTTTCAGATTGGCTTCTTTATTTTAACAACACATTTAAGATTCATCTATATCTTTTCATGGCTTGATAGCTCATTTCATTTTATTGCTGGACAATATTCCAAAAAGTACCACACTTTTTGATTCATTCACCTACTGAAGGACATCTTCATTGCTTCCAGTTTTTGGTGGTGATGAATAGAGCCACTCTACACGTTGACGCGCAGGTTTTTGTGTAGCTGTGTTTTCAAATCAGTTGGGTAAATACCTAAGGCTTCAATTGCCAGATGGTATGGTGGTAGTATGCTTAGTTTTGTAAGTAACCACAAACCTGTCTTTCAAAGTGACTAGCATTTTGCATTCCCTCTAGCAATGAATGAGAGTTCCTGTGGTTCCAAACCCAGCTGAAAGTGTCTTCAGTTTTTTGGATTTTAGTTAATCTCATAGATGTGTCCTAATATCTCATTGTTATTTTAATTTGCAAATGCTTAATTACAAGTGATGCTGAGTATCTTTTCATATGCTCCTTTGCCCTCTGTTTATCTTTTCTGGTGAGGCATCTGTTCAAATCCTTTGCTCATGTTTAAATAGGGTGATTTATGTTTTCTTATTATTGGATTTTTCAGAGTTCTTTGTATTGTTTTTATATGTTTTTCTTGCCTTTGTCATACTCACTGGGCCAGTTCTATCCATGTCTGACAGTTCTGCCTTCCTGCATCTGTATCATTCTGAGCTCAGAACACATGGAATGTTCCATCACCCCAACCTGGCACATTCAGGCTCAGAGGAGTAGGAAGGGGCAGCTCCCCAACTATGACCAGCAAATACTTAGCTGCCTCCCTAGGAGTCATGACTGAGTCTGAAAGATCTCAGCCAGGCTGAGTCTCCTTCTTGATGTCTCCAGGCCTCCAATGATCTCTGCATGTACCTCCTAAGATCATGCAGTTGGGGTAGCTCCCCTCTCCCCAACCCAGAGCTGACTCAGCAACAATTTCAGAGCAACACATCCAAAGACTATAATGTTTTAAGCTTCAAGGATCCTTTAAGAGCATTTAGTTCATTTCATGCATGAATAGACTGAGACTCAGCTCACAGATGTGACTAGGTATTCTACCAGGAAAGGGTAAACAGCGTTTGATATATTTGGGATTAAACTCAGTGAAACTTTTTATTCCTTCAAAATGCAACAACATCAGCATTACATGGCAACATATTAGAAATGCAGCCTCCCAGGCCCTACTCACGACCTACCAAATCAGAACCTGCCTGGTAACAAGACCCTCGCGGTTGGTTGGAATGCTCATGAAAGTTTAGGAACACTGCCTGGATTCAGTAATTTATCACATCATTACTGACCATCTACTACATGGAAGACACTGTGCTAAGCACTGAGGATTCACCCCCAAAACAGGTTGCACCTGGTCTCAAGGAGTTAGTCTCGTGTGGACCTCACGTCATCAAATGACTTCTCAAGTAATTGGCGGATTGACCACATTCGTGATTTACACCATAAAGAGAGAGTGTTTCTGAGAATCAGAGTCCTGAAGGATGGGCAGGACTGAGCAAGGCCAAAGCCAGCATCCATGTCAACCGTGGATCGTAATGGAGAGTGCAGCTGGCACAGATTCCCAAATCTGTTTGATCCGAGCACCCTGCAGAGTATTTAATGGGAGCGATGTTCTGAGAAATGTTGCCCTGAAAGTTATGAACAATCCAAGGTCCAACAGGATGATGGAGTAAGCCCTTCCCACTACACCAAGCTACCCTGCCCGGGTCCCTGGGAGTCCCCCAGGATGACACAGAGAACCGAGGCCATGGGCATCAGACTGGCTGCCAGCCAGGCTGGACACACATGCAAGTTATTTTCATGGGGCAGCAAATTCTGGAAAATATGTGGTTTAGAAGCAACATAATTATCATCCTCTAAAATTAGGCTCATAGTCTAAACAACCCCAAGTCTTCCTTCTGCAAAAAAACAAACAATCGCAGGCAGGAAGCCTGCAGCGATGCGTGTCATGTTGGCCAAGAGGCCTGCTAGTCTCCCTGCTGAGCTAAAAAGGCAAACAACATGCAAAAATGTAAATATGATACTATTTTTTCAATACCACCTATTCCATTCTCGCCCCAGCTGCCTCTGCTGGTCCACCTCGGCGCCCTCTGCATACCCTGCCCCTCCACGCTTTGGCAGCGAAATACATAGATGTATTTTTTCAGAAGCCATTATCGAAACTGCTGATGTAATAAGGCCCCGGTATATGAAATTCACTTAATAACTCACGCTTCGTTATTTATTGTGAACCTGGGTGCATTCTCCTTGATTCCATTTCCCAGCGAAATATAAGTGCAGCTTTCATCATGAGTGCCTGAATTTATGGCAAACAGACCAAGTGACATTAAGAAAGCTGCACAATCCCTTCATTCAGTCTTTAATAAGGAAGCCGAGGAAAAATTATCCGGGCTGGTTTGCGGGTGACAGCACAAGAACTTTCTGGAGTCAGAAAGTTAGCACCGCGCCTCCTTGTCAGCCCATTAAAAAGCAAAGCTGGCATGGCATGATATTAGAACCATGTGTGAGAAGGAATTTCTCCTCTGGTAAGTCATTCCAAATACTGTCTCCGAGCCAAAGACTTTGGTGTTAGACTAATTTAAGCAGCATGTTGAAATCAGCGCTCAGGACTTTGATCATACGGAGATCGTTTGTTACAAATTGAACTGACCCAGTCTCTATTTCTGGCGGATCAGAACTCTGGATTTGTTGAATTAAATGCCTCATTTAGTGTCGTTTGCACATGAAAAGGAATGCTGCACTCAGGAATTTGATAGTGAATTTTTCACCTAACCAACAGGTTTACTTTTTTATTACTTTTAAACCTAATCCATACTCGGTCCACACTGTTCCTAATAACCCCAGGGCTGTTCAGAGTGAAGTTTTAAATCAACTCCCATGTTATTGGGGGCTGGGAAGGTAGGGGGTGGTTTGGGGGGCGGTGGCAGGGCAGCAGGAGTTGCTGAGCCATCCCTGAATTATCAAACCATGTAATAAAGAACATATTTGGAAGCCGGTACCAAAATAAAGGAAAAGAAGAGAAAGCAAAATAAATTAGTCCTCAGTTGTTATTTACTGTCTAAATAACCCAGTTTCCTTTCATGACAACTGTGGGCTAAAAGAGCAAAATGATTTTGCAGACGTATGATTTTTATACTGTTGCCTGTCTGGTCCAGCTGAAACTCTGAGGGAGGGAGGTGAAAAGGGCACAAAATAGACCATTTCCACATATGGCTGCACTTTCTTTTCATTTTTGAAGTTATAATATCTTTAACTGTAGATAATGATATTATAAACTGTCATTTAGTGCATTTTAAGTATATTACATACATGAAACAAAGATCGAGAAGGAGCTGCAGCTAAAGTCTTAACAAAAACATTGTGACTCAAATCCACCAAGCAGGAGACAGGTATTGGTTTGTTAAGAACGGTGGGGAACCAGATAATCACAAACACAAACTGGGCGTAAATTGTGATCCCAGCCAAGACTGGGCAACGATGATTTAATAGTAATTAACTGTTAATTATTAACACTCAGGGGTCAACAAGTGACTTTGCAGTACGGTTTTACTTTTACATTATTTAGTTCATCTATAACTTTGTTTCCCATAATTTACCTCCTATTGGTGGGAGGTGGGGAGACAGCGTTAGTGATCCATCTCTGCTTGTGCCACTAACACAACCCTGACATGTCCTCAACGAGGGGGAAAACACACACACACACACACAAAATAAAACACCCATCTTTAGGAAGATGATTCTTACGCTCTATGTGCAGTTAATTCATACACGCCCTCGCCTACAGGCTTAAAAATCCTCTTGAGTAAGGACTGCCTTCATTGAAAAGGAAAAGAATTCATTAATTATAATTTTCTGAACGTTACTGCTATTGTGTGCCAGGAAAATCAACAGATGATAACTTAGTCTTATTGGCATGAAGATGAGGTTGATTTCCCTCCCCCTTTTGGAGAAAGAAAATGGTTACGAAACAGATAACGATAATAAATGTTTTATTGGTGAAAAAAGAAAGATCAAATCTTTAATGAAATCAGGATGGGCTTAGAGATGAACTCCGTCTGAACTCACCAGGATTCATGGAACTAAAATTAAAACAATTTCAGAAGGGCAGCTGACAGCAAGGGGCTGGGAAGTGTAATTAAAATTGAGCAAAATTTTAGCACCAGGTTTTCGAGCAGGATCCTGAAAAATTTTAATCCACTATTTTCACTTCTATCCATATGATTGTACAAAATTGGCTTGGTGGGCTGGAGATTGGCATTTTTTACCTGAAAGTGGCCTTTCGTGAATTCACACACAAGTACGCCAGTTAAAAGTCATTAAACATTAAAGCCCCATAATGTTGCAGTTAAAAGCATGGACTCTAGAGCCGGAGTCCCTAGGTTCGAACCTTGCTTTTCGCTGTTCCAGCTGTGTGACCATGAGCAAGTTACTGAACCTCTGCATGGTTCATTTTTTCCAGCTGTAAAATGGGATGGCAACAGCACCTGCTCTCAGAGTTGCTGAGAGGCTTTCAAAAGATATTCCAGGGGAAGCGCTTAACGCAGTGCCTGGAGCCTAGTTAGCACCCAGTAACTGTGAGCAAATATTGTTACTTATTAGGGCTGAAAATTAGGACAGTTAACTCCAGAAATTCAGCCTCCCGTTTTAAGAGGCAAAGCCTTCTACCAGATGTGGCACCAGCATGGTGCAGACAAAATGGACGGTCTACATGGTGAAATGTGGGGACGTTGAGAAGCTTTGACAAGGAACAGTGTGGCTTCGGGAAAGAGAGCTGGTCTCACCTCTTCAAGAGGCTGATGTGGGGAGATGTGTTTCTGAGATCTAGGACCTTGGAGAGACCCTGGTTCAGCCTCACTGCAGGCAAGAGAAAAGGAAAGAAGAGAAGGAAGGAAGGAAGGGAGGGAGGGAAGGAGGACGCAAGGGGGCAAGGACTGGTGGGGGGGGAGGGATGAAGGAGGGGAGGAAGGAAGGAGCTTTGCTCCGTGACACTCTCTGGCCCCAGCTCAGCTCTGTTGTCTTAGATCCTGTGAGAGGTGTCTCCCAGCAACAGATCTTCCTCTGACTCGAACTAGCACAAATGTGCTTCTATTCTTTGGCCACCAAATGAGCTCTCTCCATCGCTCTGAGCAGTCACTCATGTCAGTATGACCAAGGCAAAGCCATGGTTGCAGACACCCAGCTCCACGGGGCACAGGGGAAGCAGGCTTTGCACATGGCACCCTCAGGATGCCTGAGAATCACTTAGAAGAGACCGACATTCAGGAAGTCCGTAGTCAAACCCAACAGGCAGCACGTGGCCTGTCTCTCTGCCCAGGTTCCTACTTAGAATGCATCCAGACAGCAGGTCTCCCTGCTCCCCTAGCCCCCTGAAGAGATTATCTCTCTGCCCAACTCAAGGCAACTATGAACTCAGGGCTGACTCAGCAGTTCCCCGAGGTAGGAGGTCTACATTGGCTCTGGGGAACGAGCTCACGCGTTTAAGTCAACTTTCTAATGGTACAGAGAATCCCAACCTATGAGGAAAAGAAAAAAATTAATTACATATCCTTTGGACTGTCTTGTGTGATTTTTTATAGCTGCCGCAGCAGAATTACCTTCCAAATTATATTGGACCCAGGTTATTAAAATGACTTTCAATTCCCTGAGTATACACAATGATAGACAGTCAGGCAGGGGAGCCAAAGCACTGGGAAGCTTCCCCCGCTTTTTTTTAACTTCTTGCAGATAAGCCGCATGCAGATAACTGAGAATTGACTGTTTCCATCTCCAATTAATCCATTTCCTCTGGTGTCTGGCATTTACTCCTAGACTTCCCTGGTTTCCAGTACAAACCGACACTCTTTTAATACTCCAAATCCATTAGATACTTTTCTTTTCCCTCACGAACAAAGGAGAAATGTTTTCGTGCAACTTTATGAAAGCCATCAATCTCCCTGAGAGGCTGGCTACGCTCAACAGAATCCACATTATAACTTATGCAAAACAGAGGACGGGAGGCGTGGGGGAAATCCCGCTTTCTTTGAGCAGTAGCAATGCATTAAAGAAAACATGCATTTCTGCTGAAATTCATATTGGTAAATGGATTTCCCATCTGAAACATTGTTTTTCACTAAGAGAAGCTTTTAATCCCCTTAAGTTCCTTTCTAATCTGCCTTGGAAGTGCTTGTCTCAGGCATATAACAGTGATGATATAACAGATTTAATTTATTAGAACGAGACAGCAGCCAGCCAGCAGAGTACACAAGAGTGCACGGCCGCCGGCTGAGTGGGGCTGTCATTCCCCGGTGGGTAAAGCTTGTCCCCACCTCCTCCTGAATCTAGGCCCAGTGCACTCAGATCTCAGCACCCTCAGCTGCTTCTGGAGCAAACAGCCCAGCTTCATGGAGTGAAGCCCTTTATTCTCCAAAGGCCGGAGGAAAGCGGAAGGCAGGCCCAGCCTGCTCCCTCTGTCCAGTCCTCTGCGGAAGAGGTCATTGGGGTAGGAGCCAGTGGCAAAAGGTCTCAGTGAGACATGCATCCCCCACTTCCTAGTCTGACGAGCCACCTTAGAGTAGTAAATGGCCCCAATAGGCCAAGAGTCAGGATAGGAGATGCAATGGTCATTCTTACCAACCTCAGTCCCATTCCCAACCAATGTAAAGAAGAAAATAATATGAAAGAGAACAATCCATATTCTACTTGATCTTGGAGGCCACAGTAAATGTATCCTTGCGGCTGGTCATTCTCTAACGCAGCCGGCTGAACTGAGACAGCTGGAGACATTGGAAGGCTGAGCCCACCTGGCTATGCCCAAAGCAGCATGATGGCCAGTATGTCTACACAACACTCCATTTCCTGTTCTTCTGAACAGAAAGCTGTTCATTTATTCATTCAGCCCATGCTTATTAATGCTCCCCTGAGCCAGCCTTTGACTCGTGGAAATAACACTCTTTCAGCCCCAAATGATTTCAGCACCGGGCATCAATGTCACTTCCCAAGTTGGCCCCTCTGCTGTCACACACAGTATGACAAGGTCATGGCCTCGGGAACCAGAAAGTCCTAGGTTCAAACCCCGGCTCCAGCACTTACATGATAGGAGACCTCCTGTAAGTAATTCGAACTTGCTGAGCTGCTGTATTCTCCTCTGTGGAACGGGCACCCGACCAGTGGGGAATAAATGACATCATTGTGTGAACTGTCAGCAGAGTACCTGGTATCTATTACGTGCTGATGACTTATAACTATTGTTGCATATGTAGGTTTACCTGCAGACACATTTACCCCTTCTGGTCATTCATTAATTCCCCCAAACGTTTACTGAGCACCTCCAATGTGCCAGGCTCTGTACTAAACATTCTGTGATGAGGGGCAGAGCAAAGGATAGAGACATGCTTAATAAAAATAATCTTTGAAGGAAGTGCAACTTTGCATTCATTCTTTCATTTACATTTCAGACACACACACTCATGCACAACACAAACCCATGAGATTAGGGGACTTTGTCAAATGGAAAAGCTGAAAAGACCTTGGGGGGGGAGGGGAAATACATCTCAGACAATCCTCCTCCTGTACTTTCCCTTGAGTAGCATTTTCTAGAAAATAGGATCCTGAATCTAGTGAATGTAGAATGGAGTAACACAAAACCATGCGCACAGGACCCCTGTGGACCCAGGACATACCCCATCCCAGGGCAAGTGTGTGCTTAGGTAGGAAACCATATCCCACACTCAGTGGGAGCTGGGGTCTGCTGTCTTTAGACGATAAGAAGGAGGCCAGGAAAGAGAAGAGACTGGGGAACTTGACGCTTATTAAAAGCACTTGCTCACAAGCCGTGTTCAGGCCCACATGGCGCCCAAACCCGGGAACCCGGCCCCAGCAGGGGTCAGTGCCCCGTCCTGACAGGCGTGAGCTGGGGAGTCTGGGCTGAAGATGGATGAGGGCGCGAAACACGCCCGTGACAGCGGTAATCCACACGACCCAGGAACGCAGGCTGGTATTTTGGCCACTTCCCCACACTTTTTATGAGCCCCAAGTAGGGGGAGGGAATTTTCATCATTTCAGACATAAATAACTCCATGAACAGTGTCGAGATCAGACACCTCAAAATGAACCACTCTGTGCAACACAAAGCCTTCGACTGGGCCGGTTTACTTCTCAGTCGCAGAGCTGCCTGCTGCTCAGCTGGGCTTCAAGTGGCATAAAAACTAGCCTGGCACCTCTATTAGGGCTCCTTGGAGAAGTCCCTGTCCTACTCAGAGAGACGCCCACTTCATGCTTTCCTCCTGCTCATAGAGGCCATGACCTGCTCATCATTCCCTCTCCCTTTACCCTGGGCTGACGACTCTGCCTTATTTTTCACAGAGGAAATGACCAGACTCACGCTCTCTTATTTCCCACCCCCCAAACCCACATATTCAAACACCATTCTCTTTCATGCTTCCAGATATAGCAGAAGCCATGTCCTTTCTCTCATCAGGGCCACCCTCGATTTGTGCCCTGAATCTTCTCCTCTTCTAAGAGTCTGCCCTTCCAGCTACACACTCTCATGTGCATCAACAACTTCCCCTCTCCTGGGTCATCCTTACTTCTACTCAGTATCTCCTAGCTCAAAAAATCAAACCAAACCAAAACAACTTCCTTGACCCCTCATCTTTACCCAACTCTGTCCTGTCTTTCTAATTCCCATCTTGGCAAAACATCTTGTCAGTGTTGCCTCGAAGCCCTGTCTCTACTTCTTCAACCAAGTCTAACATGACTTGACCATCACTCCGCCGAAACTGATCTCAAGTTGATGAGTGACTGCATGTTGTCAAACCCAGAGCACCTCTCCCCTCACTTGACTTCTCAGTGGACCCGTTGGTCCCTCCTGAGTCACTGTTTTTCTCAGCAGCTTCTTCTTCCAACTGTCTCCTTTCCCTGTCTGAGTCTCTTCAGTCTTTTGTTGACCTTCCTTCTGCACCCAACGTCTAGATGTAGGAAGGCCTGTACGTTCAGGCCTCAGGCCTCTTCCTTCTGCTTTGTTCATTCTTTCTTTAGGTGAGTTTATTATTCCCATGGTTGTAAGTACCATCTGTGTACCACTGACTTGCAGAATTATAGCCCCAGCCCAGAAAGCACCCGAGCTCTGCCTTGCATACCTGGATCCCTTCTTGATATCTCTCCTTGGACATCTAATAGGCGTCTCACCTCGACATTTCCATGACTAGGCAGTTTACGGGACAAGAAACACAACAGGCTCTTTAGACATGTCAAAGGCGCTCAAATTCACTGAGAGTTAATAAAATGCAAGTTAAAACAAACTGCGATCTTTCTACCAATTAATTTCCAAAGAGAGACCAAAACATTTGCAAACACACTGCTAATAAGGATTCGAGGGAAAGGGTGCCTTTGTAAACTGGCAGGGAATATAACTTTATATAATCCTTTTTCGGACAAATAGTCAAGATGTATCAAAATGAAAAACACACATCCTCTTTGACCTAGCAATTCTACTTCTAAGAATTTATCTGGTAGGTACATTCAATTAATGTATTCAATAAATGTATTTATTTCCATTAATACTTATCCACCAGATAGAGTTGCACATCTGAAAATGGATGTTGAAAGCCTTCAGGAAACCATCCAATACGACAGAAGCAATAAGATAAATAATAAGTGAAAGTAATTTCCACAGTGGGGTACCACTTAACTGTCATAAGAATGAAAGAAATCGATACCGGTTAATACAGAAAAATCTCCAAGGAATAACGTTAAATGAAAAAATTAAGGTGCAGAATGGGTATTGGTATTTAAACGGGGTGACAGAGATACTCACACAGAAACACTTACATAAATACAAAACATTATTGGAAGAAGACACACGAAACTTATAACAGGGGGTTGCCGTTGGGGCAGTGGAACCAGGAGACCCTTTCTAAGGGATCAGAATACATTCTCTGTATACTCTTTGTACTCTTTGAATTTTATTTTACCATCTTCAGTCATTTCATTTTCATTTTAAAAATAAAGTTCTTTTTTCATATCCTGGCTCCTTCTCTCCTTTCAGCTTTCAGCTGACAGGCCACCTCCTCGGGAAGCTCTACCTGACCACCCTATCTATGTCAGTCTCCCCTACTTTTTTCTGTCCCCCACCAGAACCACTCTACTTTTATCTACTTTAAATATCAGGGTTCCAAGGAAGATTTAACTCAGAAAAGATCTCTGCTCACCTTATCAGAGAGGTTTCCCTGGGCACCCCATGTGGAATAATGCCCTCACCATTGTCACGCTGTGATCCTTTCTCCTGTTTCTTTTGTCTCTTTCAATGCACTTATTGTCACCTGACATAGTATATATTTTTGTATTTGTTTATCGTTGGCCTTCCCTCATTAAAATGGAAGCTCCAGAAGAGCAGGAATCTTTCTCATTTTGTCCATGGCTCTGTCCTCTGGTGCTAGAACAATGCTTGGAACATTGTAGATGTCTGATAAATATTTGTTGAATTATTGAATGGTTCCACTGCTAAGAGAAAACCAATAAATAAAAAGATGCTTAAAAGCCACCGAGCTAGAAAAGAAAATATCGAAGGCCATGAGTTTAGTGCTGGGTCTGACCCCCGGTGAGGCCATCACCACTGTCCCTGTCCAAGCTGTATTGACATCAGCTTTCTGAGCAAACGGCCTTGGGACACACCATGTAGTACCAACTGGCACAAAGAAAATAAGGAGACAGGAGTGGGTAGCTCTTCAGAGAAGGCCAGAAGTATGGAGAATTGGAAGAAACTGCGCTATGGAAAGCAGCTGAACAGAATCATTAGCAAATCCTCAAGAGGAAGTGCCTTTCCTACTCAGTACCCCGTTTTAGAGAAAGTCGGGGCTGGAGAGAGAAGAGAAACAAACAAACTCAAAGGGAGGCTTTGGGCCTTTGTTTCATCCTGATCGAGCTGAGCCCCATGCAGCATCTCTGATGGATGACACACATGGTGTCAGAGGGGACGAGCGACTGAATCATTACATTACTTGAAACCCCAGCAATCTAGATCAAGGCAGGAGAGCCATGAGCGAGCAAGTCACTGGGAATCAGTGAGGTCAGTGGATAGGCCTGGGCAATGGGCAGCCTGGGAGTACGTGCCAGGGATCTCCAGACCCACTGCCCCCGGTGGCCAGCTTCTGCTTTATGATGAAGCAGCCCCCTGACCCTCTTTCCTGGAGGCGGGTTGGGGATAACACAGTGGCCAAGCTTCTCATTGACTACAGAGAACTGTGTTCTCCGCCTTGGTGCTTGCGTGGATTCTGCAGGGGCCTCCCAGAACCTCAGGAAACCTCATGTTTTCTAAATTGTACTTTTATGCTCAGCAAGCCCTCGGGCTACCTGGTTAAAAGTTTACATGAAACAATCCTTCATAATTGGTTCGTTTGAATGGTGCCCTCTACAGTCATCAAGCCAGGCCATGTTCATTAGCAACCATTCACATAAAATCCAGGTAGTAAAACGTCAATCATTCTGGGGCTTCAGAAACTGCAGGCTTCCTCCAGCCCGATCACATGCCAACAT
Organism: Rhinolophus hipposideros; assembly: GCF_964194185.1. Taxonomy (NCBI): domain Eukaryota; kingdom Metazoa; phylum Chordata; class Mammalia; order Chiroptera; family Rhinolophidae; genus Rhinolophus; species Rhinolophus hipposideros. The sequence continues at coordinate 7,982,903 of NC_138067.1, read as the reverse complement.
GAGTCAATCCAGGGCAAACGAGTGTGACGCAGCGTCTTCTAATGCAAGCGTTCTCCACCTTGGCACTGTTGCGCAGGGGCCAGCGCACTCCTGGGTGTAGGCTGTCCTGTGCATGGCAGGATGTGCAGCACGACTCCCGGCCTGTATCCACTAGATGCCAGTAGCACTCCCCTATTTGTGACAACTAAACTCATCCTCAGATATTGCCAAATATCCCCTGGGGGGCAAAACTGTCCCAGGTTGAGAACTACTCCTCTGAGCTTCTATTTGGACAGCTGGAATTTGAAAGAAAACAGTCAACTCAGAAAAGACGTTTCTTGAAGGTCGCCGACATGCTAGGCCAAAAATAAGGGGTGCACGTGGTCCCCCATACATTGCTCTTGAATGAAGCGGGGACCAAACGCTTAGTTCCTTCTCAATGACCCAGTTTCGAGGTGAGGGTTTCCAACAGAAGGGGAGAGTAGAGTGAGGTCTGGCAGTGTTATTAGGAGAGAGCACGTGGATGAGCGCTTGAGAAATTCCTCCAAAGGAAGGCCTCTGAAATACATGTTCTTAGCTCTTCGTGTAAAAGGATGTCGCTGGCCTTGAAAAGAGTACAATGGGTGTACAGGAGTGAATCATCTAAGTTAATTAGAAGGATCACTGAGGAGCTGTGCAAAGCCGGGCCCAGCTTAGCTTGCAACATCAGGGAGCACAACAGCCACCGATGATGACGTTTGCGTTAATAATTGGCACTGACACAGCCACAAAGCACTCCCTGCTCCGGGCCGATGCCAGGAAAAATAGAAAAGCCGTCAAGAAAAACACAGTAGCATTTATCACACCCTCTAGTGAAAGGCCGCCACCATGTTCCCCCACTGTGGTCTTTGAGACTGACTGGTGGGGTTCGTGGGGTGCTGCTGAGGCTGGTAGATGGATTGGTGGTGGGGTGGGGGGGTAGGGAGCGGGTAGCCCACGGAGATGGGGTGGGGGTGGTGTGGTAGACTGAGATATATGGAAAGACAGAGGATCAGGTGTATGCCGTTTCATTGCGTTAGGGGTTCATTCAGGGGACAGTGAAATGCCCCCAGAACTTGGCACTGACGAAAGACAGGTACCCCAGAGATTTAAGTGGTACCATCTACAAACCGGGTATAAGTAGGGCTCTCTGGTGAAGCCCAGCACTGCCAGTGTGCAATGGGCAGGAGAATTTGGGAACACCCAACACTCCTGCCCAAATACCTGGGCAAGATATTTCAAGCAGACAGACCTAGGAGATGCTGGAAAGCTAAGAAGAGTGGAGAGCTAAGAAGGGGAATGTCAGCTTAGAAGCACATTTCCCAAAACATGACACAGTTTTCCCACATGATACAGAGATGGTTCGGAATGACTGAGAGACACAGCTTTCCCTAACACTGAATCACGTGGGGAGAAGGCGGTCCTTTTCAGGCCTTTGAGTCCTTCTGCTGAGGACCAGCAGAAAGTGTTGGCTTGGTGCTAGGAGGTCTTTAACACAGCTTCAACATGGGGTCATCTCTCTCCCTTTTGGGCAAAGATAGCACAGACCGCGGGCTCGAGCCTTGGGCCAGCAAAGATGTCTGGCCAGAATCCAAGGACACTGACTTTCATCTTTTTCTTTTTGAGGCAAGTGGATCAAGGCAAAACACTCACAGTAAAATTCACCCTTTTTAGTGGATAGTTCTGAGTTTGGACAAACACAGTTGTGTGATCGTCATCACAACTAAGGTATAGAATATTTCCATCACTCAGAAAGGTAGCCCACACCCTTTGAGGTCCACCCTCTCACCACCCCCGGCCCCTGGCAACCAATCATCTGTTTTCTGTTCCCATACTTTTGTCTTTTCCAGAAAGTCGTAGAAATGGAATTATATGGCATGGACCCCTTTAGGTTTTTATTCTGGTATATTTATCTTTAGCTTAGGTTTATGAGGTAGCATAGAGGTTCTCCATGTAAGACAGTTACTACGTAAAGTATTCTTTTTTAAATAAATCAACATTTAAAAAAGAGATTTGGTTCACAGGAAGTGAGTAACAGTGCAGACGCTGTGCAGGTACGACAAAAATCAGGAGGGCTGGATGAGGATTGTCAGGAGCTAGGAAAGGTCTGAGATGTTATCCTACTTACAAGTTAACAAGTTAGCGTGCCAGTTTCATGGATGCTGGCAGAAGACACGACATCTGGATCAGAGACAAAGGATGTTGTTACTCATGGCATAACCAGCAGCATATTTAGCTACATGGATACCTGTCCATGCAGGGGGTTGTATTGTAGGAGACAAACCCCAAGCTTAAGGAACTGGAATCTTGATAATGGGTAGTAAACATGCTTGCCCTTCATTTTTTGGGGGTGATACTACTCTCCTCTTCGAAACAACAACCTTGCCAAAGAGCACAAAGGTCAGTTAGTACGTCCCTTGCAAAGCATGCATAAGTGTGAGAGACGCCCAGAGAATGATCTCCCAACACGGTAACTAAAATAAGCCAAACTGACTTATACAACAGAAAAAGAAAACCTAGGCAGTCACAAGTTAAGGGGTCCAGAGGAGGGGGTGTCGTAGCTGGACAGACTTGAATACTGTGTTCTCCTGTGGAAGGCTCTCCCTGGAAAGGTGAGAGGCCTTAGATTCACTGAGACATGATTTGAAGTCCCTTTCTTCTCACCGTATATTTTCCAAAGTAACCTTCCTGTTAGAATATGGTCTCCCATCAGTACTTGCCTGGAGAGGGATACAATGCTTTGCCCACGTGACCATACCATGCTCACAGACAGCTGTATCTATGATTACCATTTCCATTCCAGTTTATACATCAGATTCCATGCTCATTAATGTGAGTCTGTTTCACCCTCACTGTACCCATAAAATTGAGTTTGTAATCCTGAAAGGTTGAGAAACAGATCCCTAAATTTAACATGGTAAATTGAATAATAACAAAGAGTGTCCAGCACTTATTATGCGTTTCAAGCTTTTTATATGCATAATCTAATTTACTCTTCCAACCAGCCATATACTTAATAGGTACCTCCAGGAGTCATGCTTTATAGACGAAAAAAGTAAAATGCTGAGAGAGCAAGTTACCACACTAAGGGTTCACAGGTATATGTGGCAGAGCTGACACTTGAACTTGGTCTGACCCAGGCCACAGGCAGTCATCTAATCCCTGCTCAGCATGGCCTTGACAGAGAAGTCCTGCCTCAGTCGGCCTAGCCAGAATTCAGCCAGTCTTCCCTCTGCTCTCTGTGCTGAGCATGTCCTAATCTGTCCTGCCAGTGAATAGGAGTTGGGGGAACCCTCAGGCTGTCTCTGGGGCGGGGTGGGGGGGAGATGCCTGTGCATACACCTAGGAAGGCTCCAACCTGTGCCCTTTAGCACCTACAGCCTCCCAACTCTCTCCTCCCCAAGTCTCACCTGAACATGGAGGTATTTCCTGTTCTGGTGCCCTTTCCCCTCATCTAGACTTCATCCAAAGATCTCCAGAAAGTTCTCATGAAGTTTTGGGTCCTATTCCAGTTACTACTGTGACCTAACACATTATGCCTAAACCCAGCAGCTTAAAACAATCATTTTATTTTGCTCACTATTTTCCAAGTCAGGAATTTGGAAAGGGCTTAGCTGGGATGTTCTCACTTGGGGTCTTCATGAGTTTGCAATCAGCCATCTACTGGGTTGCACACATCTGGGGTCTTGACTGAGCTGGACATTCAAAAGGGCTCACCTATCAGCCTGACAGTAGAACCTCATATGGACTGGTTTTGTTTTGTTTTGTTTTTTAAGGAGGGTGCAGCTCACAGTGACCATGATCAAACCGGCAATCCCAGTGCTACCAGCACCACGCTCTAACCAACGGAGCTAACCGGCCACTCCTCGTCTGGACTGTTGATCCCAGCAATCGGCATCTACACATGACCTGTCCAACAATGGTGGTCTCAAGGTAGTCAAACTCATTACACACGTCTGCCTTGCCCTAGGGCAAGAGTCCCAAGGAACAGAAAGAAGCTGCAAGTTCTTTCCTGACCTAGCCTCAGAATTACATGATACGTACTCTGTTGAACAAAGCAGTCCCAGATGTGGCCAGATTCAAGGGACTCATCTCTTGATGGGAGGAAAGTCAAAGAATTTGGGGTCCATGGTTTAAAACCACCACAGGTCCCAACTGGATTTACTCTTCTTGGTCCAAACTAGCAGCATGGGCCCCCTTGCCCTTTTAAATAAGGCAGCGCATGGTGGAACAGAATTAGAGAATGGCACAGTCCACTTCTAATAATTATGGGTGGGACAAGAGACAACATGACCTTTGACCTCATGAAAAAGACTTTTCAAGAGTGGAACCCAGCTATCTCCCCAAAGCCACCCCTGATCTATCCCCTACTACCCCATATGTCAGGCTCATATCACCTTGTGAAAGATGTGTTTAAAATACCTTCCCATTGTTCAACTGCCATGGGTCCTTCCCTGTCCAATCCAGCCCTCACACCATTGTGTGGGCAGCATCTCCCAAACAGCTTTGCGTGGCACACATCTGTTCCAAAACCTTCGGGGGCTCCCCATTACCCATAAGAAAGCACGTAAAGACTTTAGCCTGGCATTCAACCCACAACTTCCTCCCAAGCTTTCCTTATGCCTGTTGTACCTATTCTTGACCCCTCTGAGCACCCTGATTGCACATTGATAGTCGTTGGACAACTAGCTAACGCTGCCTTGAATTGCTGTGAACATCATTAGTCCGAGTGCTGCCCCTCCTCTTTCATTCACACATTCATTCATTCAGTTCATTCGTTCATTCTTTACTGACAATCCACTTTGTGCTAAGGCATCCCAAACTGGATTACAAACTCCTTGGAAGTGGAAAGTTATGTGTTAACAGGAGCAAAGCACCTTCCCAGAACCTAGGGCTCTATGTGCAGCATCAAATGTTAGCGACAACGACATGTTGAGAGTGGACGGAAAATAGTTTGCCGCGTAGAGAGAAAGGGCTGAGCGATGAGGTGGAAGCAGGATTCATCAAAGACAAATTCTGGGGCCGCGTAAAGGACTGTTAGCCACAGATGAGCAAGGAAAGGTTGGCTGAGGCAACCCGGAAGACCCTACTGGACCTCTAGTGGGTAATATGTTTCAGTGAAGATTCTGGGCTGAAAGAAACCCACAAACTCAACTCAAGCTCATTTAAGTTAAAAAGAGAATTTATTTGTTCACATTAACGTGAAGCCCTCAGGTATGGCTGGATCCAGACGCTAAATGATGTCAGCAGGCCTCAATCTGGCCTGTTCTCCCTCTCAGGCCCTGCTTCTCTCTCTCTTAGCTCATCTCAGGCAGGCTTTTCTTCATGGTAAGAAGCTGGCCTGCGGCACTCCAAATTGGCATTTTCTCCCTCAGTAACCCCCTTGGAAAGACTGCGGCTCTTTCCTAGTTATTCCCACCAGAGTTCTGGGAGTGAATCTCTTTGAACTACCATTGAATCATGTGTTCATGTACAAAACAGTTACTGTGACCAAGGGATTAAACATCCTGATTTTCTGGACCTGGATCACATGCCCACCCTTTAGGCAGTCACGGGCTGGATGGGGGCTAGTCCTGAACCAATCACTATGGGTAGTGACCTTGAATCCTCTGATTGGCTACTCCTATGTCACATGCCCAGACCTGGAAATGAAATAGGAACTGCAGACTCAGCTCCCTTTGACCCATGTGGATGGAGTGTGAGAGAGGGAAAGGTAGATTTCTTCAGAAGGAAACATATAAACCAGCAGACGTTGCTAACACAATGCGCAGTCATGGAAAGAAGATTCCAGAGCAGGCACTGACATGCAGCAGACAGCATTTTCGGAAGTCTCATTGGACAGCCAACCCTGGGCCTCCACATTCTCTAGAGAGGAAGCCCTCTCTTCCCCACCTGCGACATGTGACTCCCACCTCAGCAAGCCACTGCCAGCTTCATCCTCAGGCGAAGTGGCCCCACACTCCTTCACACCCCGTGGGAGGTCTGAGAGCTGAAACTGCCCCAGCCAACCCAGGGCCCTGACACCCGAAGGCCGGGGAACACCCCCATACCCACTCCAACCGGGAGTCCTGCTTGCATGGCTGACCACAGAGCTCCCCCCACCCCACCCCTTCCCTCCAGCCCCACAGTCTCTCCAGCAGCCTAATCTCTGGAACAGGTGGGAGGCCTGGGCCCTGACTCTCAGCTTTCACGGCCAGGAGCACAGCAAGGGGAAACTCATTACATGGGTTTAACGGGCTTTAAAGGCGTTAAAGAGTCCTGTGGGCCAAATTAAGGGGCCTCGACTTACAAGCTGAGTTATGAAGAGATCTAAGGCATGTTTAGGCCAAGAGCAGAAGCCCAAAACTTGGTCCAGCACAGTTGCAGTGAGAAAAATGTACACCCCTAGGGAGTTACCAAACAGAAGGAAATGACAGGTGCTGGAGGCTGGGAGGCTGGCCTGGGTCTGGAGATGGAGAATGCCCCAGGGCAGAGCTTTCCCTTTCTTCTCCATAAATGGTATGAAAAACCAGGCACTATTCATCAAGAGGCAGCTAGTTAAATGAATTAAGGTGTAATTAAGGTCTATCTTCAGGCTGGTATACTACACGACTGTGAAAAAGCATGATGCATGTCTGTAAGAACTGACACAAAATGGTTTCCCAGAACTATGATTAGGTTAAAAAAATAAAAATAAACAAAACTTGGAAGAGCGCGCATAATAGGTTATCATTGTTTTCAATCCATGCACATACACACCTGCCATTTAGGTTGAACCATCTGACATGTCCATTTTTGCAAATCAAAGTATGTGTGTACATAAGTCACACTGATGTGTATATAACTTCCACACTGGCATATGTGGAGATTATCTTTGGCAGTTTGCACAAGACACTAACAACCGTGGTTTCTTCTGGAGACACCCTATGGGAGTCGGAGATAGAATTACTTTTCGGTGCATAACCTTTTATGCCTCTAGAATCTTTTAAGACTATTTTATCTATTTTATATTTGAGAAAATAGATTTTCAGAAACATGTTGGGTGCTTCCACTCTGCAAAGTGTCCTCATGACCATCATATCATTACCCCTCTCGGGCCTTACAATGCTCCTATGAGCAAAACACCATCCATAGCCCCATTTGACAGACAAGGAAACTGAGGGAAAGAGGGTTAGTGGGATGCATACTCAGGTGTGTCTGGTTCCAAAGGCCAAGTCCCTGACCATGAGGAGTGCCATGTTTCCTCCTTGAACCCAGCAATAAGCAAAGGGCTCGTCTCCCTTGCTCCGTGGTCACTCTGCGTGTGGAAGGAGGGTCTGATCAGGGGCCGAGGCCCTCCTCTGATGGAGACCCAGCCGAAGGACAGAGTACCCGGGGTCTGCCCAGAAGGCCAAGGGTGCTGACTTGGAGTCCTCTGAGACTGCAAAGGCTCGCAGCTATCATTCTCCTCAGGAGCCAGGTTCCATACACATCTTCAGATCATCGTCACCTGCTGCTTCCATGGGGACACTAACAACAAGTGCTGTTGACCACAAAAGTGGCGCCCACTAAGCCCCACCAACGTCCAGTGTAAGAACAGGAAGACGAATACTATGAGCAGGCACTGTGCCAGGTGTTTCACAAATGATATCTCAGTTCAGCCTCACAATGGGCCCATGATATGGATACTGTACAGTCCTGATTCTCACATAAAGAAACGGGCATAGAGAGGCTAAGGAACCTTTCAAGGCTGGCAAGGCCCGCATTCTTCTCACCACATGGCACTCTCCGCCTAGGCCATTACTTTGGAAGGGAGCCACTTCTCACTGTATCAAGGAGAGCTTAGCTCAGGGCCAAGATGCAGGTTCAGGAATCAGTCTCTATCTACCATCTGTAAAAGGGGAATAATAACAAGGAGAAGACAGACCCAGGAGTCAAACCCTGATCTGCCTGGCTCCAGAAACCATGACCTTCCCAACTCCTAGCTCTTTTCAAGGAAGGTGGCTGGTGGGGAGGGCGGCCAAGGTGCCTTCCGGTGACTGCTTGCCTATGTCTCCCTTTGGGTTTTAAGGAAGCTTAGGTGAATATTTCCAAAAGTTTGAGGCTGAAAGGCAAGTTTGAGGGCTCAGTGGAGTCTCTGCTCTTAACCCAAAAACTCATCTCTCCATTGCTGCTGGAGCCCAGAGGAGGGCTGCAGAAAACAACAGTGCTCTTAAACTGGGATAAGCCCTTCTGCTCACTCTTATCAAGGTCCTTGAATGGAGCATGCTTTCATGTGTCAGCCTGTTAGGTGAAACTTTCCAGAAAGACAGCCTATGGGGTCATGTAAGAGGCAGAATACAATATATACTCAGGGCACCAGAAAAGCTAGTCACTACCCACCTCCCCACCACCCCCCACAAAAAATTAAGGCTTTGCTATTTGATTTTTTTATGAAAGTTGCTATCATACAGAAAATTGGAATTTTGATGGACATGTTTAATATTTATTTTATATATGGCAGAGGACACTAAATCTTGTCAGTGCTTAGAACTTTAGTATTAGTTAAGGTCGTATAAGCTGCTATAACAAACAAACCTCCCAAATTTAAGGTGGTCCAAACACAATAGAAAATTATCTCAGTAGTAAATTCTGATATGGGTGCTCCTGGTCAGTGCATGGCTCTGTTCCAAGTGGTGATTCAGGGACCCAGGCTTTTTATAAGGTATGCTCTGCTGTATTTAATATGTGGCTCTTAAAGTTACCACATTCATTAGCATCAATCTGCACAAGGGGAACGCCTGGAGAATTGCATGTGGAAGGTGTTCCCAGGCAGGGCTGAAAGTGGTACATATCTGCTCAAATTCCAATGTCTAAAACTCAGTCACATGGCACACCTTTGGGAGTGAGACTGGGTAGTATAGTCTAGGAGAACGTCATAGGTTTGGTAAATGGCTGGCCAGTCTCTGAAACAACCTCCAAAGATCTTAATTTGAGCCTGATTAAGAAGCTGTTTCATTCCCAACTTTAGGAAAGATACAGAGGGGGAGAAAGGGGCCATGTCTCCAACCCCCTGTTGGGTATCGGGGAAAAGGAACTCTTCAATAAAGAATGAATGATTAAAAACTGCTTTAAGTGTAATTTGTTGACTTAAGAAGACAACAAACTAACAAAATATAGATGTAGGTTAGACGGAAAGGGATTTTCCACTTCCAAATTCTTTTACTTCATAAGTATTTGCTTGGCACCTACTACAAGACAGACATTCAGTGAGTCCCTAGGAATAGAATGGTAAGCTGTCATGGAACTCACAGATTTATGAGGGACACAGACATCAGTCAGATAACCACATAGAGGCATGATCCCCTGGCTTGCTTGGTGTGGGTTCTTCCAGAAGCTACCCTCTAGAGACAAGAATTCGAATGAAGGTGGTATTAGGAAGGTAATCCCAGGAAACACCAAAAGGGGAGTGGGGAAGTGAGTCAAGGAGGGGAAGAAAGACACTAGGCATGCATCTTCCAGCAAGTTACCACTGGGGCAGGTGGACCTCTTCCCACTGAGGAGCCCCGCAGAACACACATCTCCAAGTACTCCCACCAGAAGGGCAAGGGGGCTGGGGTAATTATGTACTAGCCATCATCAGCCTTGGTGGATGCGAATTTCCTGGCACTCCTGGCCTGTTGTGCAAATGGACAGAACAGACTCCCACAGCCAAACAAAAGGTGTAGATGCTGGCAGTTGAAGTCGAGTCACTAATTTACGCTGACGTGGTAAGAGTTTAGGGCTCTTGGCATGACAGCGTCTGCTGTCTCACTCGGTGCCATGAATGAGAAACACAGGATCAATGAAAATGAGAATAAGATGATGAGACATAGCTAAAAGGGTCTTGGCTCTGGAGCCAGAGTTCCTGGCTTGAAACCCTAGCTATTATACATGGCAGCCATGTGACCTCGGGCAAGTCAGCAACTCTCTGCCTCAGTTTCCTCATCCAGAAAAAGGGCAAGTAATAGGACCTGCCTCCTAAGATGGCTGGGAAGATTAAATGGGACAGGTCTTTAGAGGGGTGGCATTTAGGTTCTCCTCTCCTTTCCTCACGAGCAGGTGGCTTCCTTTCCCAGTCAGTCATCACATGGTCACAAGTCAGGTGGCACTTTTGGCCTCTCCTCTGGAAACCAAACTTCCCATGACCCAGGGACTGGCAAAATCTCTGGCCTGGCCGCCCTCTGTGCTCAATTGATCCCACCGGACACCCGATAGCCCATTTGTACGTGATGGCATTTACTTCTCTGTTTGTTGGATTCCAGTTTCAGGCCAGTTCTGAGCACCCGGCCACAGGGAGAACAATGTCCCCTCTGTTCCCCCCCAGCCATTCATGTCGACTTTTGTTTCAGCCTAAAATAACACCGCACTGGAGGGTATTTTCTTAACACCACCAAACCCTGTGGAAAATGTGGTGGGTGGTGGCTGCTCAGGGTCCCCAGCTGATAACAATGTCGTGATGTATAAGGTGAACTCGGGCTCCTGCAGGGTTAGGGTGACCCTAGGATTAGGGCCGCGCTTATCTCCCAAGACATCTCAGAGTGTCTGGGATTCCATTTCACAATGGAGGCCCTGGGGGCTGAAGTTATGTTATGTGCTTATGAGCAAAGTGGACTATTCCTAGTCAGGGCTGGAGTGGATTATGGCTGATCACTCGGCCTAAACCGGGGACATCTGAGAATGTTGAAGAAAGGAAGGGGATTCCGCAAACCCAAACAAACATGGACTTCAAGGAAGGCTTGGGCACTAAATATTTTAAAAGGCCTGCCTGGGTGAACCCGGGTCCCGGGAAGAGCAGGCTCCCAGAGTCAAAAACCTCTTCAAAGTCTCTGGCTAACCTGTCAGGAATGGCTCTCACCACAGCCTCTTAGCAGCTCCATAAATCACACTCTGGCAGCTTGATGCCAAAAGGTGCTATTAAAAAAAAATTAAAAATTGACTTGTCCAAGGAGCCTTTAAAAAAGTCACAAACCCACCACTTTCTTTATTAAAGTTCACAGAAAATAAATATCAAATTTCTTTCAGCCTGAATTTTCTCTCCAACTATAATCATAGAAACTAGAGATGGAGAAAAGAAAAGGGGGAGGGGAGACACCATCGAGTAACATTTTCCACAATTTGCACAGTAAAATTTGTTGGTGCAGTCTTTACAAATTCACTTTCCTAACTGCTCTCAAGAAGTCAAACAGAACCCCACCAGCTGATTGTTGAGTGCAATCCCAATTCTAGAAATTTCTACAAACATTTCACAACAACAAATTTAAAGAAAAGTTTCCCTTTAATTACAGACGAGCTTTCTATTTAGTTCCGCCTCGTCATGAAATGGAACTGAACTTCCTTTCTGATTCATTCTTCAAAACCTCAATGTCGATTTTATCAGAAACAGATCTGCTGCCCTGGTGCTCCCCGGGTCAGTCTCAATCCTGGATCTGCATCTTCATTAAAGCTCATCTGTTTGGTTTGCATGGGGAGAAATCATAACAGATCAGATTCTATTCCTTCTCTATTCATGAAAAAATGTCCTGACATTTCCCTTGCCTTAGTAGGGTAACTAGAGGTGACAAAAGTCACAAAACACAATATTTTCCTAGGAGGGTCCCAAACATCCATTGGAAACTCATGGCACAGAACATGGCGGGGCCTTGGCCAACTGAGATGAGCAGGAGAGCTGCTGGCTGCCACCTAAGTTTGCTCCTTGCAACTATGGAGAACACTCAGGTGATTGCAGATGCCCCCAAAAGCCAAAAGAAATAATTTAAGTCCCTTCCTCCCACCCCGTGGACCTTGGCATCGATGCGTCCTTTCTCACTAACCTTAACTAAACCACTTAAAAAGAAAGTGAAGGGGGGCATGGGGGAAATCTTTATAGATCGCCATCAAAACCTGACCACAAATGGTTCCAATTTGCCGCAGTGATTAAATCTATGTGAGTTTAAGGGTTTTCATTCAGGTCATTTGCTACTTTGGAATTTTGCTGCACGCCTTGCTAAGAAAACGAATTTAGGAGTCACTGGCAAGCGGGAAGAAGGAAGAAGGTTCCTAAGCAAACCCCAAGCAGAGCTTAAGTGGATATAGAAAATAAAGACTCCGAATTCTAAATATGGATCTGAGAGGAGTGTAGAGGGGATTAGAGCCGCCTTTGTGCCCGGTGGGGCAGCTTGGTGGGGCAGCCCGAAACCGCTTGCCTTTTCAGAGCCAGCAGCCTGGGATCAAAGTAACACCAGTTTGTCAATATGCTAAGCTGGGTGTTTACACAAAAGTGTCAGCGCCCGCTTTCCACCACAAAGAGGCTCATACATTCGAAGATTAATTACTTCCAAAACAGAGATTGTGGGTAAATACTGGCTTCTCCATGGCCTAGTCTCCTCGGGCTATTTGCTTGGCCCCAGGATGAGGTGTGCTGCCAAAGGCAGAGAGTTGGGGACCAATATAGACTTGATTGAGGCCCATCTTGATTCCAGTACTTTTTTTCTTAAACAAGTGGTTTCTTAGTATTTCACCTTTCCTGGAATACACAGCCTGGACTCCAGGTGGTCAAAAGCCCCATGTGTGACATTTGTGTTCTCTCTCTCTCTCTCTCTCTCTCTCTCTCTCTCTCTCTCTCTCTCTCTCTCTCTCCTTCCATTACAGGGCAAATTTGTGAGTCACTCCCTCTAGAAACCTCTTTCCTCTAGCACTGGAATGTCATTACATAGGCTACGAAGAGTAGAGGGGAAATTGATGGAATAGAGGAGGAGTCCTTGTGAAATGATCCTGACCAAGCCATTTAATTTCAGCCTCAGTGTCCTTCTCTATAAAATGAGGACAGGAAACATGCTTGCCATACCTACAAGCACAACCCAGTTAGAAGATTTAAAGGAGAGAAAGGACATCATAATAGAAAGCAATAAGGTAATGGTGATGATGGCAGATTTCTAGACCAGCATCCAGACAGCACCTTGTTTTATCAGATATTGAAAACTTGCCTGGATATAGACTGTGTAAATACACACACACACACACACACACACCACTCTTCACACCAAAAGCCAAGTCTGGGGTCCAGGATAGGGTCCTCAGAGTATGGTTATAAAACCACATGCTTAGAATCACTCCCAGGCCTCTCTCCAGATCTAGAACCAAATTTCTAATTTAGTGTTTGCTAAATGAGGTGCTGCTATCACTGGTGGTACAAGGATGGCACTGGGTAATGAAGGAGGGAATGGCCTTCATTTTTACAGATGTCTATGTATTTATTCTAAAGAGTATTATAAGAAATATAATAGCACAAGTTTATATGACAGAGTGGGTGAGTGTAAGATGGTATATAAAACAAAACAGGAGACAGTTTAATAAAAATGGCGGCGTGAGGTGAGCCTCTTGAAATCTCCACTTGAAGTCACAACAAATTGAACAACTATAACTCCACAAAGGACTCCATGTACAGCAGACAGGCAAGACTGAGGCACACTACTGAAATCATCTAATGATGGGCAAATTACACAAGTGGGGGAGGAGGAAAGGGAGAAGTGCAGAGACGGAGCCACGCAAGCGCAAGACGCAGACCCAGCTCAGTGCTCCAAGCTCACTGCATCCCGGAACTACTGCAGCTGCGGGAGAGGAAAGAACTCGGACTGCTTATGGCCCATAGGGCTAAGGGGGCAGCATATAACACAGCTGAACCTTACGCTCACGGCAGAGACTTCGGAGCAAAGACTGAGGGAAGAAGGCTGAAAATGGTGGTTTAAGTCCTCACTGCTGAGCAGAGAACAGAAGCCTTAGGCACTGAGACTAGCCGCCCCCTTCCTACCCTCCCAAAGCTCACCCCACCCCCACGTACCCAGTGCTAGACGTGGAAAAGTAGCAATGTCAGATCAGAAGAACAGAACATTTGCAGTTCTGAGAACTGTGGTCCATAGACACGGAATCACAGCCCAACTGGTTATGGCAAAAGGGAGGGAGCCATGGAAGCAGGACTGGTCACCGCCATTGCTCTGGGTCACCTGTCACAATCCACCCTGCCCCTGTCCTCACCTATCTGGATGGATCCCTGCAGGGGTAAACAGAACTGCTGAAACACATAGGCTCTGAATCTGGTGTAGGAAGAGCTTTGGAACTTCAGAAGCTTTCCACATTCCCACACAAAGGCAGCGCCATATGATCCAGGTGAACTGTTAACAGAGAAGCCCACCTTCCAGGGAATCCCCCATTGTGTGAGAAGCCAGAATAGTGCAGAGAAAACATAACAGTACAGAGTGAGCGAGAATAAAAGGCTGCAGTCAGAGAGAAAATAAAACATTCTACTAACACCTACTGGAAACAAAAGAAAGACCTCTTTATATCAACCTGTTGTAGAGCCCACTCCTGTAGATGTCTAGGAAGAGAAATAATAATTCATTAATTGCCATGAATAACCAAGGTAACAAGACAACTCAGAAAGGAAATGAAAAGTCTTCAGAAAATGAACTTAAAGATATGGAAAAATGTGACTTAAATGACAGAGAAGTCAAGATTGCAATTCTTAAAGAACTCAATGAGATGCAAGAAAACACGGATAGGCAGCTTAATGAACTCGAAACAATCAAAGAACAAAACGAACATTTTACCAAAGAGATTGAAATTTTAAAAAAGAACCAAACAGAATTTCTGGAGATTAAGAACTCAGTAAAAGAAATGAAGAATGAAATAGCCAGCTTAGGTAGTAGAGTTGATCAGATGGAGGAAAGAATCAGTGACATCAAATATAGAAATCTGGAAAGGACATGCATAGAAAGAAGACAGAGACTTGAGACTTAAGAGAAATGAAACAACTCTACAAGCAAGAACTTTGTGACTCCATCAGAAAGAGCAATATAAGAATAATGGGCATACCAGAAGGAGAAAAAAGAGAGAAGGGAACAGACAGTATATTCAAACAAATAGTTGATGAGACCGTCCCAAACTTGTGGAAAGAACTGGATCCTCAAATCCAAGAAGCAAATAGACCACCTGATTACCTCAACCCCAAACAGGCCTTCTCCAAGGCACATTGTATTGAAGCTGTCAAAAATTAATAACAAAGAAAAAATCCTCAAGGCAGACAGGGAAAAGAAGACGGTAACCTACAAAGGAAAGCCCATTAGATTCTCATCAGATTTTTCAGCAGAAACTCTACAAGCCAGGAGGGAGTGGAACCAAATATTCAAACTACTGAAAGAGAGAAATTATGAGCCAAGAATAATATATCCAGCAAAGATATCTTTTAGATATGAAGAAGGAATAAAGACCTTTCCAAATATACAGAAGCTGAGGGAATTTTCTAACATACAACCTGCACTACACGAAATACTGAAGAAGGCTATTCCACCAGCATAAATAGGGATAATTTGTGACAACCAAAACATAAAAGGGGGGGAGAGTAAAGAGCTGAACCAGAATATGGGAATGGAGAAAGTAAGCTTCCAAAGAAAATGGAATACTCTAAATATGACACTTTCTTTTACATAAATTTAATGTAACGACTCAAAAAAAAATCCGGAACTGAAATATTTAATGTAATAAAAGAAGAAACAGAGGGAAAAATCATAGAATACCACCACAAAGAAATAAGAGACAACAACAAAATGGCAAAGAAACAATGGAGACACATTCTTACCAGAAAACCAAAGATAGAATGATTGGAAATACTTACATATCAATAATCACCCTAAATGTAAATGGACTGAACTCACCAATAAAAAGGCACAGAGACTAGCCGCCCCCCTCCTACCCTCCCAAAGGGTGGGATCACCCTTTGGTGATAGGATCAAAAAGGGTGGAATCACCCTTTGGCAGATAGGATCAAAGGGTGGGATCACCCTTTGGCAGATAGGATCAAAAAACTAAACCCAACCATGTGCTACCTCCAAGAGACACACCTTAGCTACAAGGATAAGCATAGACTCAAAGTGAAAGGGTGGAATTGACACTCCAAGCAAATGGTATCCAGAGAAAATCAGGTGTAGCCATACTGATATCAGATGAAACAGACTTCACGATAAAAGATAACAAGAGACAAAGATGGACATTTCATAATGATAAAGGGGACTACACAACATAAAGACATAACAGCCATCGATATTTATGCCCCCAATTAGGGAGCACCAAAATATACTAAGCAACTACTAACAGAACCAAAAGGAGAAATTGACCAAAACATTTATAGTAGGGGACCTAAACACATCATTGACTGCTACGGATAGATCATCTAAACAGAAAATAAATAACGAAATAGCAGCCCTAAATGACACATTAGATGAAATGGACATAATTGACATATATAGAGCACTTCATCCTAAAACATCAGACTATACATTCTTTTCGAGTGTACATGGAACATTCTCAAGGATAGACCATATATATTGGGACATAAAACTCGCCTCTGCAAATATAAGAAGATTGAAATCATACCAAGCATATTCTCTGATCACAAGGCTTTGAAATTGGGTATCAACTACAAAAAGAAAGCAGGAAAAACCACAAATATGTGGAGATTAAACAACATACTTTTTAAAAGATCGACAGGATCAAAGAAGAAATAAGAGGAGAGATCAAAAGACACATAGAAAGAAGTGAGAATAAAAATACATCCTACCAAAATTTTTGGGATGCAGCAAAAGCAGTTTTAAGACGGAAATTTACATCATTATAGGCCTATCTCAAGAAACAAGAAAAATCCCAAATAAATAACCTCACATTACACCTTAAAGAACTAGAAAAAGAACAAATGAAACCCAACGTCAGCAGAAGAAAGGAAATAACAAAAATCAGAGCAGAACTAAATGAAATAGAGAACAAAAATACAATAGAAAAAGTTAATGTGACAAAGAGCTGGTTCTTTGAAAAGATTAATAAAATTGACAAACCCTTGGCTAGACTCACTAAGATAAAAAGAGAAAAGACACTAATAAACAAAATCAGAAATGAAAGAGGGAAAGTTATCACGGATGTCACAGAAATATAAAGGATGATCCAAGAATACTATGAAGGACTATATGCCACCAAATTCAATAATCTAGAAGAAATGGACAAGTTCTTAGAAACATATCGCCTTCCTAGGCTGAATCACGAACAATTGGAAAACCTAAATAGACCAATCACAGTAAGGAAATTGAATTAGTCATCTGAAAACCTTCCCAAAAGCAAAAGTCCAGGACCAGATGGCCTCACTAGTGAATTCTACCAAACTTTCAAAGACGATCTAATGCCTGTCCTACTCAAACTCTTCCAAAAAATTGAAGAACAGACTATACTCCCTAACTCATTTTATAAGGCCAACATTACCCTGATACCAGAAAGTGGTAAGGATAACACAAAAAAAGAAAACTACAGACCAATATCTTTGATGAATACAGATGCAAAAATCCTAAACAAAATTCTGCAAATTGAATGCAACAATACTTTAAAAAGATTATTCATCATGACCAAGTGGGGTTCATCCCAGGGGCACAAGGATGGTTCAACATCTGCAAATCCATCAATGTGATACATCACACAAACAAAATAAAGGACAAAAATCATATGATTATATCAATTGATGCAGAAAAAGCGTTTGACAAGATAAAACATCCATTTATGATTAAAATTCTTAATAAAATAGGTATAGAAGGAAAATACCTTAACACAATAAAGGCCATATATGACAAACCCTCAGCTAATATAATTAACAATGAAAAACTGAAGCCCTTTGCTCTACATTCAGGAATACAACAGGGCTGATCCCTGTCACGTCTGCTTTTTTCAACGTAGTGTTGGAAGTCTTTGCCAGAGCAAATCAGGCAAGAGAAAGAAAGAAAAGGCATCCAAATTGGGAATGAAGACGTTAAATTGTCACTCTTTGCAAATGACATGATACTATATATAGAAAACCCTAAAGACTCCACCAAAAAGTTATTAGAAACAATAAATGAATACAGTAAAGTTGCCAGCTACAAAAATCAATGTACAAAAGTCCATTGTATTCCTACATACTCAGAATGAAATCTCAAAAAAAGAAATTAAAAAAAAAAAACAATTCCCTTTGCAACAAAAAGAATAAAATAACTTAACCGAGGATGTGAAAGACCTATATGCTGAAAACTATAAGACATTTTTAAAAGAAATTGAAGAAGACACAAAGAAATGGAAAGACATGCTCATGGATTGGAAGAATCAACATAGTTAAAATGGCCGTATTACCCAAAGCCATATACAGATTTAATGCAATCCCCATCAAAACCCCAATGCTATTTTTTAAAGAAATAGAACAAAAAATCATCAGATTTGTATGGAACCACAAAAGACCCCGAATAGCCAAATCAATCCTAAGAAAAAAGAACAATGCTAGAGGTATCACACTCCCTGACTTTAGCTTGTACTACAGGGCAATAATAATCAAAACAGCATGGTATTGGCAGAAAAACAGACACAAAATAGTGGAATAGAATTGAGAATCCAGAAATAAACCCACATAAATATCGACAGATAAATTTTGACAAAGAAACAAAAAACATACAACGGAGAAAAGACAGCCTCTTCAATAAATGGTGCTGGGAGAATTGGAAAGCCACGTGCAAAAGAATGAAACTGGACTGCTATCTGTCACCCTGTACCAAAATTAATTCAAAATGGATCAAAGACTTAAGCATAAGACCTGACACAATAAACTGCACAGAAGAAAACATAGGTACTAAACTTATGGACCTTTGGTTCAAACAGCATTTTATGAATTTGACTCCAAAGGCAAGGGAAATAAAAGCTAAAATAAATGAATGGAACTATATCAAACTTAAAAGCTTCTGCACAGCAAAAGAAACTATCGACAAAATAAAGAGGCAATCAACTGAGTGGGAGAAGATTTTTGCAAACAGTGTCTCTGAAAAGGGGCTAATATCCAAAATATACAAGGAACTCATGAAACTCAACAACAAAAAAACAAACACTCCAATTGAAAAATGGGCAGAGGACCTGAAGAGACATTTCTCCAAAGAGGACATACAAATGGCAAATAGACATGAAAAAATGCTCAGCATCACTAATCATCAGAGAAATGCAAATAAAAACCACAATGAGATATCATCTCACCCCAGTCAGAATGGCTATCATCAACAAGACAAATAGTAACAAGTGTTGGAGAGGCTGTGGAGAAAAAGGAACTCTCATACACTGTTGGTGGGAATGCAGACTGGTGCAGCCGTTATGGAAGGCAGTGTGGAGGTTCCTCAAAAAATTACGAATAGAATTATAGTATGATTCAGCAATCCCTCTCCTGGGTATCTACCCAAAAAAATCTGAAAACATTTATCCATAAAGACACGTGTGCTCCAATGATCATTGCAGCTTTGTTTACGGTGGCCAAGACATTGAAACAACCAAAATGTCCTTCGATAAATGAATGGATAAAGAAGTTGTGGTATATATACACAATGGAATACTATTCGGCGGTAAGAAAAGATGATATAGGAACATTTGTGACAACATGGATGGATCTTGAGATTATAATGCTAAGCAAAATAAGTCAGACAGAAAAAGCAGAGAACCCTATGATTTCACTGATATGTGGTATATAAAACTGAAAACAAAAGAATAAGACAAACAAAGGAAGGAATAAAAACACATAGACATAGACAATAATTTAGAGGTTTTCAGAGGGTAAGCGGGCGGGGGGGTCTCTAGAAGATGGTAAACGGAGTCTAATGTATTGTGATGGAAAGAGAACTGACTCTGGGTGGTGAACACACAATGTGAGGTATAGATAATATATTACAGAATTGCACACCTGAAATCTATGTAACTTTACTAACCATTGTCACCCCAATAAACTTTAAGTAAAAAAAAAATAGGAGCTGTTTTAAAAAAAATACGGATATAGATGGAGGGGAGGTGGTGGTGAAAATCATAAAAAGGGTCAATAGATGTTTGAATTTGGAAACTCCCGCTCTGGAGGTGAGAGAATCTGTATTTCTCAAAACCCCCAGGTTGAGGGCACAGCCTTGATGTCAGCTTTGGCGGTTTCCCACTCATTCATTCATTTGTTTTTTAAAAGGGAAAATGACTCAGCAGGGGGTGGGGTGCTGTCATGAGATTCCAGGTGTGGCTGATACACTGGGACCTGGGGGCTGCCCCTAGGGCTTGGGGAAGCTCCTGGAACTGAGGAGAACATGGATGGAAAATATTTTTGAAAACCAGGTGGGGTAAGGGTCATAGAAATCTTTCCCCAGACCCTCACTGGGACCCCACAACTCCGCTCTTCTGGTCACTGATGTCAGTGTGGATGCTGGCTGAAAACCCTCCCTAGGGAACATGAGGTCTCACAAGAAAACCTCCAGGGTCAAAAAGCCAAGGGAAGGAAGCATATGTCCATCTGAGTCCCTCTCTGGGGTCTCAAATAAAGTCCACTCACTCATTCATTTCTTCACCAAACATTCAGTGAGGACCCACTATGTGCCAGGCACTGTTCCAGGCACAGGGGACCCTGTGAGGGACAAAACGGAGGAGGTCTCTGCCTCCGGGACGCTCACGATGGGAGCAGAGGGAACCACGGTAACCTAGCAGACAAACATGCACAGCATGGAATGAATGCTAATAAAGGCAGCTGGGAGAGACATAAGGAGGAGAATGCGATAGACGAGAGTACCTGGGGACAGGCTTCTTTGGAATGGCAGTCCGAGAGGCCATTCTGAGGAGTGATGGGACAATTGTTCCAGGGAGACGGAATAGCAAGCGGACAAGCCTGGCGGTGGGAAGAGCCAGGCTGCAAGTGTGACCGCAGTGCCATGAGGGAGATGGGTATTGTGAGTAGAGTGAAAGCGCTGGAGGGCTCTAGCTGGGGACACATGGGGTCGGACTGACGTTTTAGAATATCCACGTAGCTGGACCTGTGACACTGTACTCTGTCCCAGCCATGCTGCTCTCCTTACTCATTCCCAAATGCCCCAAACATGTTTCTGCCCCCAAGCTTTCCCACTTACTTTCCTCTTCCAGGAATGCTCTTGTCCCAAAGAGCCACATGACCTGTTCTCAGCAGCTCAAGTCTTGTCTCCAATGTCTCTCCATCTCAGAGAGACCATTCTTGAGCACACGAGCTATAAAAGTACACCCTGTTCGCAGAGCTCCGGGTCCCCCCATTCGGCTGTATTTGTCTTTGTAGCACTAAGCTATTACACAGCTTATATATGTTCATGTGTTTGTCCCCAGTCAAATGTAAACACGCCTGGTACATAGTGAGTGCTCACTAAATATGTGTCGAATGCATTGAGTGGCAGAGTGGACGTAGCTGGTCAATTAACCTCTCAGAACCCCCATTTCTCTTTGTGTCAAACAGGCTCCATAGTACCCACTCTAAATGAGGGGATTCATAGCTACTCATAGTTTACTTATTCATAGTTTATTCATCCAGTCAGTATTTAAGGAATATTTATTGTCTTCTATACACCAGGCACTGTGCTGAAATTAAATGAGACGCTGTACCAAAGTAACTAATGTAATAGACTATTTGTTAGATAGTCGGGTTAAAGGGACTAGTAGGGAACCTACTGTGTGCTACGAATCTGGCCTCGATGGGTGCCTACAGAAGAGGGCAGCCAGCAGCCAGTATGAACCTGGCTCCAGGGCACGGCGGGTCTTAACTGCCCACAACTGTGCTGTTCTCCTCCTGCCCTGCGCCCACATCCACTCTCCCCCTCCTTTGCCCTGTGCCCCAGGAGGCTGACCCCAGGTCCTGCACCCCCAGGCATCCATGCTCTCTGGCTCCCAGAGGCCCTGACAAAAGACAAGAAGAGAACAGAGTATATTCCTTGCTATCCTCGGGCTGTGACAACTGGCAGCAGCCATGTCTCCCCAACAGCAAACACCCTGCTACCCTGTTGGTCTCTGTGGTGCTGTCACCCCAGGATCGGGCCCTGAATGTCCCTGGAAGTGAGCTCTTCCTTAAAGACCTTTGAACCATTTCAGTTGGAGCCTATTTCCTGCTGGAACTCTGACCAGTAGACCAACCACATCCATTAAAAGTTCAGAAAATGGTCTTTGTCTTAGTCTGTCCAGATTGCAATAATGAAAATCCCATAGATTCGTGGCCTATAAATGACAGAAATTAATTTCTCACAGTTCTGGGAGCTGGAAGTCCGAGATCAGAGTGCCATATGGTTGGTGAGAACTCTCTTCCAGGTTGCAGAAGTTTGTTGGGCTCTCACATGGAAGAAAGGGCTACGGAGTTCTGTGGGGCCTCTTTTCTTAAGGGCACCCCAATATTGAGGGTTCTACCTTCATGACCTAGACACCTCGCAAAGGTCTCACCTCTTAACACCATCAAATTGGGAGTTAGGATTTCAACACATGGATTTTGGGGGACACACAACATGGCAGTCATGTACATCTAAAAAAACAATTTATATAGGTATGTATAGATAATATACATACACATATACATATTTTATATTTACTCCCCACCCATACCTCCCAGTATTTAGAAATACATACTGATTGAACTTTGAACAGAACCCTAAAGAGACCATCCGCTCACCCATGACCCACCCTGACAACTGTGCCCTATTGCCCTCCCACCAACACGCTTCCCCTATGATTCTGTAGACTGGCATTAAGGGCACCCATGCACCATACCCCACAGAACTTTCTGGAGGCATCTACAGCTACCAGCACTAATTGCCTCAGGTCCTCCACCCACGGCAACAGCTGTACCTACACGCTGGGTTCAAACTGGTCAGTTTCCTGTGAGCTTATAGATTGCAACTTGTCCTGAGGCCTAGGGTGGAGGCAACTGTGGGTAGGGTAAAAAGTAGACTTGTGAAATGAATTGTCAGCCCGTGGGGGGGATGGGTGCTGAGGCGCATTCATTCCTCAGCATTCATTCATTCAACATTTTTGCAGGCCAAGAACTAGGCTCTGCAGACCCAGACGATTGAGAAGTTCTGTTGGGGAGAGAGCGAGAGAAAAGAGGGATGTGCACAGGTAAACCAGTTTGCTGAGCCTATAGTTATTGGCAGGAGGAAATGCCCAAAGGGGAACAATAGGTTCCCTCCACTCCAAGACGAGCAAGAGACCCGAGTGAAGTTCTGTAGAATTGGGAAGGCCCAGGATGGTAGCAGAAGGCCAGCACCATCCAGCCAGGAGATTTTCATCAACCAGTACTTGCTGGGCACTGTTCCCAAGGGAGCAAAGCGGAGCACAGTGCGATGACACTGCAGAGAATGCTAGGAGCGTGGTTAAAAACAGGGGATCGGCAGGCTGACTAATGGGGATACGTGTTGTTCAACAAGAAAAATGGGTTGTGTGGCCTCACCGGTGTCCGGGAAGCCAGTTCAAGGTTGGCTCACACCTGTCCCTTGCCTTATCTCCCATTTCCATCATGTCC
This sequence comes from Rhinolophus hipposideros, assembly GCF_964194185.1. Taxonomy (NCBI): domain Eukaryota; kingdom Metazoa; phylum Chordata; class Mammalia; order Chiroptera; family Rhinolophidae; genus Rhinolophus; species Rhinolophus hipposideros. Next base: position 7,959,586 of record NC_138067.1, on the reverse strand, counting down.
ACGATTGCAACATGGAGGAGTTGTTATCACTCTCATCTGTCCCTGGCATCTGATTATGGGTAGGACGGAACAAATCAGTTTGCTGAATGCAACCCAGTGCCTGGAAACTCTCTTCTGGGTACAGGGTGCCCAGTGGCAGGGCGTAGCCCGAGAGACTCACGGGGCAACGATCAGAACAGATAAAAGGGTTGGTGCCTGTAGTCACAGTCTGTTCAGAAACTCCCTGGTGGTCACAGGGTTAGGGAAAATTCCCATCCTCCCACATCAGTTGGGGCAATGCCTCAGGTCATAGCTAGGGAGGAGAACTTTGAAAACAATGAGACAGACCCAGTGAGGTGGTTGTTTGACTAAAACCCTGGAAGCGGAAAGCTGTGCCAAGACCAGAGTTGGGCGTCAGTGTGAGGCAGGAGCAGATACTTCGGCCTAAACCCTGCCCTCTCCTAGGCCTTCCCGGCCTCTGTAATTTAATTCCCTGTGCAGGTGAAATTTGAAAAGTCACAGTGTGTATAAAGAGATACAGTCAGGTGGGTTTCTTAAAGCTACTGGCTTTCTGAGCCAAAGGACAGATGGAGAGGAGGAAAAATGATATTGACACAGCCACTGAAGGTTAAAAGTAAATACTGTCAGTGTAAATCATTAGGCTTTTAAAGAGAGCGTTTCACGCCGATTCGTGGGCACCCATGGGAGCCGGGAAGGGGAAAATAGAATGAGCGTAAATTGCTGAGGGCACCCTTTGCCTTTCCTACTCCGTCTTTAGGGAATAACAAGAGACACTAAGACGAGAATGGAGAGAGTAGCTGGGAGTCCAAGGACCCTCTGACTTGTCTGCTAGTTTGGGGTTCCTTGTATATCTGTGTATTTGTATGCTTTTTGCAGTGTTTGTGACTCCCCCTAAAAGTGAGAAGGGCTGATCGTTAAGAGATTCAAAACTGAGTGCTACTGGACCAGGAATACTAGGCATTTAGGTCCCTGGGGGCTGGGACTGCATTTATCTCGGTTGCCACAGAGTTCCAGGCAGCAGCGAGTCCGGCACAGAAAAGGTGCTTCATAAAGACTGGAGCGAAATCAAGTAAACACACAGCAAACAGGCTCGAGCAGGTCTACCTGTCCCACAGCTCCGTCACCCCCCATTCCTTAGGCAGTACCAAGGGCCCAAGCACTTTGCCTCCCTTCACTCGTTCCAAGGAGGAACCATTATCCCCATTTTATGGATGAGAGAGGTGAAACGACTTGCCCAGGCCACCCAGCTGGTTAGGAGCAGCAGCAGGGTTGGAACCCAGAGCCACCTGCTCTAAAGGCCATAATTATCCACAGCTGGGGTAGAGGACAGTACTGGGTGTTTTTTAAGAGGAGGCCCCAGTGGCCAGGCCTTCAGGAACACAGGACCAGGTGCCCAGCCTGTGAGACAGGTCAGTGGCCCCGGGCCCAGAGAAAACGCCCATCCTTCCCCATTTGACCCATCACTTTCAGGAGAAGGCAAAACCATTTCTCAAACTTCACTCTCACCTGGGCGGAAGCAACTCAGGGCTGCTAAGGAGACTGGAGGTGCCCCGGGGCTTCCCAAAGAGCTGCCCAGCTCTCCCAGAAGATGCCCCAAGGTGATCACAAACGATGCTGTAACTTCCAATTAAAGGCACACAGCAGGCTGCAAGTGACTGTGCCTGATGCAAAGGGCCACACTTTCCCACCACGTGGGCAGCTCTGAAGCCCAACCTTGAACTTTCCGTTCACAGACTTATTGGAGAAACCCTCGGGAGCCAGCAAGGTGAGGTGCCCGATTTAGAACCAGACAGCGGGAAAGTGACCATGACAGAAAATGGTGATGTTCACGTCCTAAACAATGGGGAAAAACTCCCTGGGCTCTGCGGGATTCTCCATGGCTATTGGGGCCTCTGGATGCCTGATTTTTCTCCCCTCCTGCCCTCCTACCCACCTACCCAACACACTCACCCCAAATCCTGTGGGGGCCTGGGAGGGGCCACCTGGGAATAAACATACATGGAGCTGACAGAGCCGAGGTGACAGGTGTGTCAGGAGGATGGTGGTCTTGCCGGCCTCGGCATCCAGGGGGAAAAGGCTGTTCCAGGCCCTCCACGGGGGCACAGCCATCCCTCCTGGGCAGAGCCATGCCTAAGTGGGTGTCCTCAAACAGGGTTTGCAGGAAGAACCAGATGGCATATTAATGAACCTTTTTTTTACTTGGATGTATATATTATTTGTGATGTATTAATGTGACTTGGGCACGGGGGGAATTTCAGCCTAGCTCATGTTTGACCCATGGTTTGAGAGGCAGCCTGTTTTGGGGTTGGGAGCCAGGGTGCCTGGTCTTGAATCAGTGTGACCTTGGGCAGGTGACTTTACCGCTCTGTGCCTCAGTCTCCTCACATGTTAAGTGGGAGGGAATAACAGCACAGGCTAGAGCCCCCCTCAGGGAGCTGATATTGGGGAGGTTAGTATATGTGAAGTGCTTACCGCAGTGCCTGGCTTATCATCCGTGTTATAGGAGTGATGCTTATTACTATGTCACACATATTACTGCTTACAACAATGCTAAGTGCACTTACGTTAAAGTGTGAAAAAGGTCGTTTGAATGTGTGTGTGTGTGTGTGTGTGTGTGTGTGTGTGTGTGTGATATGTAAAGACCAATGCAGGAAGTGTGGGATACTGGAAAGCTGGGAAGGTGGTATGCAAATGCCTAAAGCTTGGGAAACACTGGCTGATTTTGCCCCTCTGCTTTTCTGCCGACTCCCAGCTGTGCCCACAATCCCAGCATGCTCCTCCCATTGCTGCATGTCCCTGGTAACGCTATGCCCCAGGGCCCTTTACCAAATGCAGTCGGCTCTCCAGGTGGCCTCTCTGCTGCTCAGAGGCACGCAGGGAGGGGTGGGGGACGAGGGTGCCCATTGTTCCCCAACAAGCTCCCCCAGCTTATCTCTGCTCCACGCTGGCCTAGCTTATCTCTCCTGCCGCCTACCAGAAACCTAGAGGGAGCTAGTTGGCAGGCATGACCTGACTTATCTGACCTAAGATGGCAAAAGATTCATGGAAACTTCAGCTCTTCCCACTCTCTGCCCACACCTGGCTCCAGGAAAGCAGTTTGAAGTGCCCAGGTCCCATAGCATACTAGGCCAAGGGCTTGACACAACCTTGTAGATAGTCCTGGGAGGTCAGCAGGCCTACACACCTGTGAGCCAGCCCTGCCCTGCAGGGCCCAGGCTGTGCTCCTTCAATGTCCTGGTACAGAGGTAGCCCAGCAGCGGCATACACTCACTTGAAATACAGGGGAGCACTACATTACACCACCCAAGGACCCCTCTGAAAGGAACTTCGAAAGGACTCTGTTTTGCATGCCCATACCAAATGTCCTTGGAGGGGATCCAAGATTAACTTGCCTTACCTTGAAGTCTGACTGACAATCAACTGGGTCATGACAAAGTTCCACTGCAGGCAGAGAAATCCAAGCCATCCTGAGCACCGAAGTTCCCCACCAAATCCTTCTGGGGTGGGGGCAGCCAGCTGACCCCCTAGGGACCCCAGCCCTGTAGCAGGTGGGGGTGCACAGGACTGCTGGGTCTGCGTGATCTGACAAGCACGGCCTGGGGCTTCCGTAGCCACACCCGACTGAGAGCCTGCACACGAGTCTCCCTTGGAAAAGGGAGAAATGGGAAAAGGTTAGTGAGACCTTGGGGCATCCCAAATCCTTGGGAGCAGCTGAAAGGCTGATTAGAAGAAAGTAAGCCTGCATAGGATACTCGACTTAGGATGAATGAGGTCTTAGCTAATGTGGTCAAAACGGCGGGAAACTGACATAGGAATAAACAAACAGATCATAGGAACTGAAAACAGGACCTCAAAAAGATGCATTTACAGTTTACAGAACTGGGTTAATTATTTTTAAAAACCGGTCTATTCCATAAAAAATAATTCTAGGAAACTAACTGGCTAACCATTTGGTGAAAGGACTAAAATTAAATCATTACTATACCACACACCCACCCACAAAAATAAACTCCAGATGGACTGAAACTCTAATGGTTTCAAAATTATATGAACATTGTGTTAAGTAAAATAAGCCAGTCACAAAAGGACAAATGTTGTACTATTCCACTTACATGAGGGACCTAGAACAGTTCAACTCCCAGATACAGAAGTAGAATGGTGGTTGCCAGGGGCTGGGGCGAGGGCAGAATTGGGAGTTATTATTTCATGGGGACAGAGCTTCAGTTTGGGAAGATGAAGAGTTCTAGAGATGGATGGTGGTGACGGTTACACAGCAATGCGAATGCTCTTACTGCCCCTGAACTGTACACTTCATAATCGTTAAGATGGTACGTTTTATGCTATGTGCATTTTAACCACAATGAAAAACATAATAATTTTTAAAAGTCATATTTCTAAAACTTACATGAGCATTAGCAAACATTAGCAAACACTAGCAAAATGTTTATCGTCATAGGGTGGGGAAGGCCTTGTCCGTCTTAAGCACGGCATGGAATCTAGACTCCATAAAAGACAAGGTAGACAGAGTTCAAGCCATAATCGCATTGACTGACAAAGATCACTGAGGAATTTTTTAGTGACCATCAGAAAAGAAAAAGAGGTTCCTAAACCTCCTTGTGAGGAACCTCTTGTGAGGTTCCTTCACAAGATTGGCCCTTTCATCCAATACCCATTTTGTGATTTATCGATTTTTCCTGTTAAACTCTTCTTTTCACCAACGTAGGTGAGGTATACTTAACATACAGGAAGATGCTTCCAGTTTAAATGTCCATTCCCATGAGCTTTGACAAACTTACATACCAGTAACTATCTCTAGGATCAAGATACAGCTCCTTCCCGTCACCCTATGAATTGCTTTCGGTCTCTTCATACTCACCCTCTCCCCATCCCAGGGTTCCAGGCCCCGGTGGACTGTTGCTACAATTTGCCTCTTCTAACAAAGTCACATCAATGGAATCATAAACCAGTCTTTTGTTTCTGATGTCTCTCACTTAACACAATGCTCTGAAACGCATCTTGCACTTGTGTCCCTTGATGTTTTGTTCCTTCTTTATTACTGAGTAGCTCTCTATTGTATGGAGATGCCATCGTTTCTTTATTCACCTGTTGAAGGACATTTGGGTTGTTTCCAATTTGGGGCTATTATGAATAATACCTCGGATGAATATTTGCATACAATAAACATGGACATATGTTTTCACTTCTCTTGGGGAAATACCTAGGCATGGAATCGCTGGGTCATGTGGTAAATGTGCGTTTTAAACTAATTTTTAACTTAAATTCATTTTGAAAGAAAACTGGATGTCACTACTAGAATTGAAGGGCAGTGTCTTTTACCATAAATCAAAGCTTGCCATTATGATCAAAACCTCAGATTTAAATATACATAATGACATTGGTTTTTGTATGCAAATGCTATGAACATGCAATTTTATACTAAGCATGGTTCTCCCAGGCCAGGCCTGACAGATATGGTTGCCTGCCCAAGGCTTCGTGCCTTGGTTAGTCCAGAGAACCCTCTCTGCTTAAGAGAGAGATTAGCAGCTGTTAGAGAGGCGTTAAAGATTGGGCCAAGTTGTCTTTGAGGGAGGGAATGACTCAGTAATTCAGTGTTACTTAATATACTTCAGGTATGTCACCTGTAATCACTACGCATGCTTCATGGAGCAGGAACGACAAAAGGTGGCAGACACAGACAGCCGTCAAGCAGAAAGCTCTTCCAGCTGCATATATCTATTTATTTAACAAAAAATCATAAAGTGCTTATTATGGGTCATTATTACTGTTGTAAGTGCTTTACAACTATTAGCTCATTTAATAATAGATAGGGTAGAACCACTTTCTATGAGAGGTGAAGAGACTGCGAAAAGCACATTTGTTTGTTCCCGATGAGAATAAGGTTTTGACAGAACTAAGCAACATTCCAAGTAACGTGCATGTGAGATAGGGGAGCGCCTGCTCACATCAGAAGCCCCAGTCAGAGAGGAGCCTGGTCACGAAGCCAGCGGGCCCCTGTAAACCTTACTCCTAGAGACTCAAATGCCAAACTCCATGACGTAGCAGCCATAGCCCAGCGCTGCCCACAGTTACGGATCTGAAAGCAGATGCAGGCAGGTGTCCAGGCCCTGCCATTGACCTGATGTGCAATCTTAGGTGAGCTCTTAATCTCCCGGTGCCTCAGTTTCCTCACCTGTGAAATGGAAATAACAATAATATGCTAACTGGAAGAATGGTATGGGATTACGAATGAAAAGCATGGAGTATGATCTTTCCCTTCATGAAGCTTGTACTCCATGGGAGACAGAAAATAAGCATGAAAACAGTAGATAGAGAAGATAATTTCAGGTTCCAATAAGAGCCATGAAGATGATAAACTAGCATAATTTGACACAAAGAAGTTGGGTATTCTTTGGATTGGTCAGCAAGGGCTTCCCTCAGGGTCTAAGAAGTTGAGACCTAAATAACAATGGAGTCGGAAGAGGTTTTGGAAAGATAGGGAGGGAGATGGAATGATGGTGAGCATTCCAATATGAAAGATTAGTGTGTGCAAGGCCCTACAGTAACTGGGTTTGAGGTCAGAATAGGCCAGAGGTGAGAGGCAGGTGAGAGCCTCGTTATCTAGGGCCTAGAAAGCCATTTAAGAAGTTTGTATTTTATTCTGGTTGGAACAGAACTATTTTCCTTCCAGTATTTTAAGCCAGGGAAAGGTGGGATTGGATTTGAGTTTCAGAAAGATCATTCTGTCTGATGTGGGGAGGACAAACCATAGTGGGCAAAAGCAGAAGCAGGGAGTCCAACGTGGGGGCTGTCATGAGAATCCAGTCAACAGATGTCAGTGGCTCAGACTTGGCTGGTCACTGTGCAGCTGGTGAGAAGTGGTCCTACACAGGATGCATTTTGAAGTTAGAGATGACAGACATGCTGATGGATGAGACAAAGGGTGTGAGCGAAAGAAGGGAGGCCTAGGTTTCTGACTCCAGCAACAGGTGAGCAGTGCTGCCACTTCCTAAGATAGATAATGATGGGAGAGGAGCAGGTAGTTTGAGGTCGGGTTTCCAGGCAGGAATTCCCGCCCGTTCTCAGGAATTTTTGTTTTTATTTTCCCGTTCCCAAATCCCGAGAAAAGTTGGTCGGGAAATCGGGAAAATAGACTCCGTGAACCCAGGTGGTTGGTAGTATCGGCCATAACTTTGTGGAAACAATTCATCGTAGAGAACAGAAAACAGATTATATCTTGGGATTCAGGAATGGGAAAGCACAAAAATTCCTGAGAACGGCCGGGAATTTTGCCTGGACACCGTAGTTTGAGGTGTCTGTTAGATAGTTGTAGAGTAAATGCAGGGACGGAAAGGGAGTAGTGTTTGGAGCCCAGGGGAAAGACCCAGGCTCAAAATTAACATTTCAGATAAAAATGTAATGTATTCTAAAGCTATGGTAACAGAGGACAGAACCCAGAGAAAGAGGACAGTTAGAGAAGATGGGTCAAGCTCTTGAACCTTGGTGGCCCAGTAAAGAAATACAGTTGAGCAATGCTGCAGCCCACATTTCCCTCTTGGTGATTCCTGGACACCCAGGGCATGAAATGCTCTTTTAAGTCCTGCACTTAGTAAAGAAGCCTGTTTCTGTTTGTAGGATTTCCCAAATGAATTTCATCATGGAGAGTTTGTTACGTATAAAACCGATTGACGTGGCATGGAGCACCAAGCAGATCAAGAACTCAAGTTGGGTCTTCAAGGATGAGTGGAATTAGGGTGATTTATGTCGAGGAGAACATCAAGAACAGAGGTTGGCAAGCTTCTGTAAAGGCCCAGACAGTACAGATTTTAAGCTGCCTGGGCCATATGGACTGTGTTGCAACTACTCCAGATCTGCCACAGACGGAAGCAGCCTCAGCTCATATGTAAGGGAATGGGCATGGCTGACTTCCAGTAAAACTGTATTTCCAAAACCAGGCAGCAGGCCAGATGTGGCCCATGGGCCACCGTTTGTTGACGTCACCTCCTGCTCTAGGATAAGCAGATCTAAAGAAGGCAAAAGGCAGACGAGAGAAAAGGGCAGAGAGGGGAAATGAGCAGCGAGTGTCTGGGGATTGGAAGGAGGAGCTGGTTTGCCTGGAGGTAGGTAGGTAGGTATTTCCCTAGAGTGTGGATCTTCTCAACAACCTAGGAGGTAGAGAGGGAGGGAGCCCCCAGTAACCTGTTCTAAAGATAAAGAGGCAGAGGCGCAGAGGTTAAGCTACCTTCCCAGCTGGGACCCCAGAGCCAGGCCACACGGATCCTCTACCATACTGCAAGATGACCTAAGCACGCGAGAGAGGATCGAGAAGGCAGTGCGGCAGCCAGCCATTGCCTCCTCCCACCCCAAGTACAGAACTTTATCCAGAGGCCACCTCCACCCTCTATCCCTCGCCCTCGACTAGGAAATGGATTAAATGTCTGTCCCAGTCCATGCCAGGTTGCCAGTAGGCGCCCCCACCTTCCTCCCCTGCTCCATTAGATGAAAGGGGAAGGTGCCTCACCAAACAGAGAAGATATGTGAATTAACAAATGCCAGAGCCTCCGGTGCCCACGATAGCAAAAAGAGATCCAAGAAAACACTGATATTTATTTATCTGGTGTTTTCTTTCAGATCTAGCAATGTGACAATAACACGTGTCACTGTCAGCCCAGGCCCTGCTGGCAACACCTTGAAAACAACGTGGAGGTTCAGAAAATGAACAGCAGTTGCTCTGATTCCAGGTGATAAAATACCAGCGTAAGGAGAGCCTCCTGGGATCCATAATCTGGAATTGTCAGGGGATAAGAATTGTCTGTCTTTTTGATAAAAGATGTCAGCTCCCCTTCTGGGTTTTAAACAGAAAGAAACACTTCTGATTATGAGACTGGTTGTATATCATGAAGTCTGTTGAAAGAGCCAGTGTGTGCAATGAATGTGTTTCCTTTGCCCATCAATGTCCTTAAAATTTCCTTATCAGACGAAAATTCAGCCAAATCGGAGTTACAGAAAGTACACAACTCAAGTGCCTTGTTTTTCTCTGAGCGCTTGGCTTCGCGAAGGCTGATGTTCCCTGATTACTATTCAGTTCAAAAAGCCTTCAAAGACTGCTCCAGAATCGGCAATTATTATTATTTTTTTAAGGCTTAGGACTAATTAGCCTCATGAAAGATTGTTTTGTTGTTTGTGGTCTGTGGTTGTTATAGGCCTTGTTTTGCCTTGAAAAATGCTGCCATTGCTTTTTTCTTCCTCCACTGAAATTCAACAGGGGAAAAAATAGCCCAATTAGGAATCATCAGTGGACTGCCTCACACATAATAAGCCCCGAATAAATAAATATTTATTGAATGAGTGAATGAGTGAATGAATACTAAATAGCTTCCCATCCTGGGACAGAGTAAGGAGCCAAAATAAGAATTTAAATAGCTATCCAGACCTGTTGATCCAGGCAAGCTACAGCACCAGTCTTATTAATACCAGTCACACTCAATTGACCTTCAGGACATTGTAAAAGGTCATTTAGTCATTCAACAAACCTTCATGGAGTGTCCACTCTGCTCCAGCCTCCCTGCTAGATGCTGGGGGTACAGTGAAGGCAGGAAGCCACAGTCTCTGACTGCCTGGAGCTCATGTTCTAATGGGAGGAAGGCAGACAGAATACAAACATATAAATGAAAGAAAGAATTTTAGGTTTAGCAAAGTGCTGTGGTAAAGGTCAAGAAGAGATTAACCTGCTCTGCTTAAGGAGGTCTGGATGCCCCTATGATGAGGTGCCATGTAGTCTGGACCTTAAAGTATGAGAACGTACCAGCCCTGTGAAACTGTGAATGTTGGTGGAATATAAAGTAAAGGTTACTCAGAATGTGTTAGTTCCCCGTGGCTGCTGTAACAAATCACCACACACTTCATGGCTTAAAGCAACAGGAATTTCTTCTTTCATGTTTTAGAGGCTAACTTTAGTCTAAAGTTAATATTGTTAAGCAAAGATTAAGGTGTCATCAGGACCACACTCTTTCCAGAGGCTCTAGGGGAAGAAGACCCGTTCCTTGCCTCTTACAGCTCTGGAGGCTGCCAGCATTCCGGCCCTTGTGGCTGCATCCGTCCAATTTCTGCCTGTCTTCACATGGCCATCTCCTCTATGTGTACGTTTCTCCCATTCTGAGCCCTCACCAGAAGCAACTTTCACGTTCACCTTTCTGCAACAGTGTGATGAAGACAGTATGGGCTTATTCTCTCCTATGCCTCAAAAGTCTTGCAGCTTTTAATCCATTATTCAATTCCAAAGCCATTTCCACATTTTTAGGTCTTTGTTACAGGAGGACTCCACTTCCTCATTGCTAGTTAAAAATCTCTTGAGTTAATCAAGATGTATGTAGTCCAATGAGGCTTATCTATCTGGTTTGCTCAGAGGCATGTCATGATGCAACATTTTAGAAGTCACGTGATGAGTTCCTTTAGCACCAATGCCTTTTTTATTTTAACCATTTCGTTGGGGGAGTATATCTGCAATGTATTATGCCTTCCAGTATCTTCTGAAACAAATAATACTCACTATATGTTATCATTTCTAGGTGGCCCTGGGGTCCTTAGGGTGAACTTCTATTGCTACAGGACAGCAGAGCGTACCCTAAAGGCTAGAAAGTGTGGTCCTGGGACCCCCACACTAGATGTTCCTAATCTGCTAGATTTTGTGCCTAAAAGTGGAGGTCTCCCAAAATTGCTTAGATAACTGATCCTTTTTCCACTTGAGTTTTCTGCTAGACTTCATGCACCCAGGGGTCTTAGCCCCCTGACCTTTGTGTAGGAAACACCTAGCCCTTGCTGGAAATTCTGCCATGAAGAGATGAGGTGGGGCCACCGTGATCTTTGTCAAACACAAATGGATATGTCACTGCCCTTCCTCCACTTTCACCCCCCTCCCCCATTGGCACACTTAACATCATTTAACGGTTTCTCACTGCTTTTGTGATGAAGCCACCCAGCATCTGCAGCTCCTTGTGTCTCCCATGCGCCCGTCTGCCACTGGGCCTTTGCACCTGCAGTTCCCTCTGCCAGGAGTGTTCCTCTTTCCCCATCTCTCCCTTGTCTGGTGAGCTCTTCTCATGCTTCCAGTCTCGGCCCCATTGTCTCTTTCTCGGGGAAGCTTTACCTCACTTTGCTGACCATGTCTCTTGTCCCCGAAGGCTCTGGGTTGCTTTTGTTTGTAGCTCTCATCACCCATGAACAAATTTGCATTGATTCACATGATAATATCACCGTCTGTCTGCTCCCAGCCTCGATCTTTTGCTCCTGAGGGACCGTACCTATTCTGGTCACCACCATTTCCTTGTAGATCACACAGTTCCCGCCGCATACTTGTGAATGGATGAATGAACGAATGAATGAATGACCTAGATTGCTAGTGGCAAAAAACAACGACCTCCAGAGCATCGCCTTTATCTACTTTAAGAGAAAGCGAATCTCCTTTCTTTCAAAAGTCTCTGTTTCTAGGGAAAGTTGGGCCCCACCTCCACTCCGTATCAGTCTTCCACAATGCACACGTTTGCCTGGCCTGGGCAGGCCTAGGCCTGTCGTTCTGCAGGAAAACAATCTGACTCCTGCCATCCTATGTGACCAGGGCTCTGGCCCCAGCGCATGCTCAGAGGCCCAGTTCACTGGAGGCCCCAGTCCCAGCGGGGAAGGCGGTCCTATGGACCAGATTCCTTGTCTAGCTCCACACGCTGCCTGACAAGATCGGGTCCTCCACACGCTCCGGAGGGGCAGGAACCGAAGAGGCACAGCCTGCTCTGAGAGAGCCGTGCTGGAGGAACCCCACACGCTGCCCAGCTCGCCCAGCAGTGGGGAAAGACAGGGCGGCACAGTCAGCGGCTCTCTGGAATCGGGTTGCTCGAGCAGCAAAGGAGGATGAGTCACCTGCCCAAAGTGCAGCCTGATGGGGCCCCAAGGACCACCTCCCAGAAGTGAAAAGGGGAGGGCTTGACTTTGTGCACAGGACAATCCTGGTGGGGAGACACAGGACCTCCATGACTTTGCCCACAGCAGCAGCTGTCACAGTGGGGACTCCAGATGTTGGCTGCCTGGGTCCCAATGCACTAGTGTGACCTTCGGCATTTATTTCACCTCTAGTGCCTTTGTTTCCCTTCTGGAAGAGGGGCTTAAGAACTAAAGCACCTGTAGGGTTGATGGGAAGAGCAAGTGCGTTTATACAGGCCAAGTACCAGGGCCAGACGCCCAGCATCGACGCTACGGGTGCTAAAAGGTTAGCTGTTCCCACCGTTACCACCTATTCCTGCTGGTGGTGGAGTTGACACACTGTAACTTCCTTCTCCCCTCAAGCATCAGAGTGGTCAAGGCATAAGGCAAATTGATTAATCCAGTTTTCTAGGTTGGGGGACAATTCCTGTGTATACCAAATTTCAAACAATGCACTACTTGTACTTCATAAACACCCCTCAAGCCGGATGGAACTGGAACATCAACGTCTTTGGTGTGTCTAAAGGATGTTTCAGACCCTACAGGGCCTTCAAAGAGCCTGGGGGTCCCCGTGGCCCCGAGGCAGGCAGCACAGTGGGAAGTCAATATCCCAGGCTCTGGAACCGGGCTCACCTGGGTTCACGTCCTAGTACCGCCGTTCACCAGCTTCACTGCACTCGTCCATGGACCTTTCTCTGTCCTCATCTGGAAAACGGGAGTAATACTAGCACTTTTGTCAGAGGGCCATTGTGAGGCTTTAAGCAGAGAACTGACTTAAAGGCATTTAGCCTGTGTCCCAGCACAGAGTAAGTGCTTGCTGAATGTTTGCTTCTCTGTGTAAGGACTGGACAGAAAGCACAGGGTCCACCCTCAGTGGCTGAAGACGTAGCGGGCACTGGCTGGACCTTTCGGGGTTTTACGCTAAGACCCCAAAGCCCTCTTGATTTTCTGCCAGTTGTCTTGCTCATAAAAACCAAGAATTCAAAGAACATTGGGTGACAAAGTCAGCTTGCTGCCTGGGTTCTCAGGACAGTATTGGAGCATGTCAACACAACAGGCTTTGGACAAAACGGTAGCCCTGCTTGACACTATAAAGGGGACCTGTCATTTTGTTTAGCGTAGAGAGATGGTATCCCCTTTCCTTCTGCTCTCACATCTAATTCCAGTCACTGCATATACCAGCTGCCAGTCCCAGACTGGCCCAGCAGCCATCCGTCTCGATGAGAAACAATTTCATAGATTCAAACAGGGCATGTTTCCTACGCAATTTATTTAGCTTAGCAAGTTCATCAGAGGGCACAAGCTGAGTCTGCCACTGCTGGTTTCTTTCGCGCGCTGCTCTAATTGTATAAATATGCCCACAGGTTGGATGAAACTTCTCACACATCAGACAACAAATGGCCCACTTACAGAGTGTGCTATGGCTAATTTGAAGCAGGGCATTGCCCTCCTGAAGCTGGTGGCTCCTGCCCACCCAACAGCCTGGCACGATTGGGCTGCCGCTCCCGTGGAGTTGCCCTCAGGTCCAGGGCTTGGACCACGACAAGCAGGGATGAGGGAAGGAGGGAGGTTGCTACAAAATGCCCTCTGACTCCTGGGCTCACTCCAGAAAACCCCACATCATATCGTCTCCCACATCGTGTCTCTCTCTCTCTGTCTCTCTATCTCTCTCTCTCTCTCTCTCTCTCTCTCTCTCTCTCTCTCTCTCTCTCTCTCTCTGATTATGCGGAAGGGCAAATGGCAGAGTCAGGGGCTCGCGAGCTCCATCCCCTTGGGGTCCAGTCCCCTTTTATCAGGTTCTCATCTGAATGGCTTTCGGCGCCTGATTTATTAAGAGGCCGGTGGTGAGGCTGTTCGGCCAGTCCCTGGAATCTGATAATAAATCTGCGGCGTGTATCACAGGTGGTGAAGCTCTTTGAGCTGGATGGCGGAGAAAAGTGTAGTAAAGCGAAACAAATGGATCTGCATTTAGCCCTGGAAGTGTGACTTTTCAGGATTTCCTTTTTATTTATCTTGAATTCCCTCGTCTTGGATTTAAACCTTCCGTCTCCCCTATGTTCGTGCTAACATTTCAACCTATAAATTTAATTTTAATAAAGGAGGTGTCTAGCAAGGAGAGAAAACGTTCTTTAAGACAGAAAACTTCTCATCACTTCTCGGCCTTTCGGCTAAGATCAAGTGAAGACAGAAAACTTCTGTCCCCACCCCCTACCCCCATCTTTCACACATTGTGTCTCAAGCCACATATGTTTCCTCTGCCTTATCGGTGTGCTGAAAAGAAATCCAATAGGCCGGGCTTTCAAATTTTCCGCCACCGAAACAAAAGACAACAGGAGGGGAGAGAGGCCTTGCTTTGCGGGAACCAGGATCGATAGCTAAAGGGAAATGGGAAAGGGCCAGGTACCCTGGGAGGGGAGCTGGGACAGTGACTCCTGTTACCCAGCTCCCCCCTCCCCCCAGCTGAACTGCATTCAAGTAATAAATGCCCCACCCACCTGTTGGGGCGCAGCTGCAAATGTGGCTCTGGTTACAGGCTGTTCTGGGATGTGCGCAGGGCCCGAGAGCCTCCTTTCTGGCCCCCGGCTCTGCCGCCCTGGCCAGCAATTTCCATTTCCCCGCAATGTTAACTGCACACGCCTCATCCATGGCCCAGTGTCTGGAGCCATAGCCCTTCCTCCCAGGTCTAGAAAGTCCCCCAGTGACCGAGCTCTCCGTCCCACGTATCCCACCATCTCAGATGTAACCTAGCCTGCAAAGCACTTTATTTAGGATTGTAACTGTAATGCACAAGGCAGAACCTCTTGTGAAGTTCACATCCCCAGGTGTGTGAACTGTGTCACCCATCAAGGCACTAATCACCCACACCTGGGACGTGTCCCCATTCCAGCCATTCACTACATGGACCTGTTGCTAAAACCTCTTAAATGTGTCCCCGTGGGTTCCCTCCTTCTCTGGCTACTGCCACTGCCTTAGTCCACAGACTCACCTCTCAATTAGACTCCCGCATGCGCAAATGCTTTCTTTTAATCGGTGTTTATTTTAATGTCTAATAGTAAACAACTTGCTTTTTTTGTTTACAATAGTGACATAAAGCTATCTTTTTGAACAAATGTACCTAAATACAGAAGTCTGCATTTTGAAAAGGTGAATTAGAGAGCCAGGCTGTCTGCTGTGCAGACTGGCAGACTGGTTGAGGGTACGTGCCTGAGTCTAAAACCCAGCTCTGTACCTTCCTTGTGGTGTGACCTTGGGCAAATTCACTAACCTCTCTATCCATCCCAGGGTTTCGTGAGGCTTAAATGAGGTGCTGCTTTCACGACACAGCATGAGCACAGTACAGTGTTGCTGTATCACCACTGGGGAACCCCAGATCATTGTGCGAGGCTCCTGTCTCTCATGGGGGGACGTTTCTAGAAGCTGAGTCTGAGCATGCATGTGCCTACTGAAAACCCTTCCCACTGCCTGCCAGGTGAAGTCTGCACCTCTCTCACCATGGACCCCAAGGTCTCCCATGATCTGTCACAAACCAATTTCTACATCTTCTTTCTCAGCTAGTTGTCGCCCGTACTCAATGAGGCCGCCAAGCCAAACTCCTTCCTAAATGTACCGCACATGCACTGCCCGTGCTGTGCCTTCTGCACACTGTACCTTTCTGTCACCGTGTCCATTGGGCAAACCCTTCCTCATGTTTCAAGGCTTGTGTTCTTAGGACATTTGCATCTCTCCACAACCGCAGACTGTAGGGAGTCCAGAAATGAACATTGAGAGAGTAAGGACCTCTGTCTCTCTTCTGTCTCTTGCCATCCACTGCACTACAACTGGACATTGGTGCCTTGGGGGTGCACACAATACATGCCTTCAGTGCCCCACCCCCCTTTCACATCTGTTCCCCCTGCTTCTGTCTCCTTTCCCCCAAGCTCCCAACTACCACCACCTCAACACCCATGGATGACGACACACACACCCTTCCCTTTGTCTCTCATTCCATTTTCAAAGACTGGATGTTGAGATAGGTGGTTCTCATGGATAATATCAGGCAGGAATGGCACATATAGTTTAATGATCATGTTAAAGCTTATCAATTAATGTAGCTTCCCCAGAGCACTGGGGCAAGAGTCCGAGACCAAGTAATGCCACTGTGGGAAAGACCGCCATTGTGGATGACCTGTGTCTGCCAGGAGCCCAACCGGAGAGTGGTGGAGAATATGTGCTGTGATTCCAACCCCAGTCCAGGGTGCATGTGAGACACTCGGGTCCTCTGCAGGAACTCTGCCTACCAAGTCCCTTTTCCCACCCTGTTCAATAATCTAGAAACCATCCATGGAACCTCTTCTCCATGCCAAGACTTAGCCCAGAACGCTGAAGAAGGAGCAGCGTGGGCCCTATAAAGGAATTGCACAGTGCAGGCCAGGGTGGGAGCAGGGGGAGGGAGGCTTCTTTCTCTGTCAGAAATACCCACTTCCATAAGATACTGATCTCCCCAACCCTGAGGAAGAGTGTGAACCATCCTTCCTACTGAGCCCAACAGGTCACAGTGCCTCTAGAGCAGGGGTGTCCAAACTGCGGCCGGCGGGCCAACTGCGGTCTGCAATCCATTGTTAATTGGCCCGCAGCAAATTCCAAAAATATATTTAGTTTACTTAAATAACAGGTGAGGCAATACGTACTTCACCTCGAGTGAGTGGCTCGGCTGTTTGTGTATTTTACCGCATATGGCCCTTGGTAAAAAAACGTTGAAAAAGTTTGGACACCCCTGCTCTAGAGCCTCCAGAAACCAGAAATGGGTCATTAAGAAACAAATCTCTGGTTTGATGGATCCCACTCCCTTTCAGTGGAACAGTTCATTCATTCATTCATTCATTCATTCATTCAGTGAGTCAGACCACTCCTATGATATGGAAGTGCCAACGTCAGCCAGGTCCACCTCGGGAGCAGAACTGGGCATGTCAAAAAGATCTCTTAGAAGGAGCAATATTTCTGTGAGATATTATTTTTATGATGTCAAATTTATTTTTATTTATTTTTTTAATTAAAGTTTATTGGGGTGACAATTGTTAGTAAAGTCACATAGATTTCAGGTGTACAATTCTGTATTACATCATCTATAAATCCCATTGTGTGTTCACCACCCAGAGTCAGTTCTCCTTCCATCACCATATATTTGATCCCCCTTACCTTCATCTCCCTCCCCCCACCCCCTTACCCTCTGGTAACCACTAAACTATTGTCTGTGTCTATTGAGTTTTTGTTTCTCATTTGTTTGTCTTGCTCTTTTGTTGTTTTTGGTTTATATACCACATATCAGTGAAATTTTTTAATCCTTAAATTTTATTATGGAGAATTTGGACAAATAAAAAGTCAACCGACTACAACAAACCTCCATATATCCTTCACCCAATCCCATCAACAAATGTACTTTTAATTATGAGAATTGGATAAGAACATATTCACTTGTAAAAATTATTTTCAAACAGTTGCTACAAAGCTTGAGATCTCCTTAGCCACCTCCCCCTATCCCATGCCCCTTACCAGAGGTGACGACTATCATTAGCTTGGTGGGTCCCCTTCCAAAATTTTTTCATAGATTTTCGTGCAACTGTATACCTACACAACTGCACAGCATTGCTTTCAGTTTGCTCTATAGTTGTTCATTATATATTGCTTGTATATAGTTTATTTCATACTGTTTAGATCTTTCTGCACTTTTTTGGGGGGGCCATGTGGGGATCTCATCAGCAACCTTGGTGTTATCAGCACCACGCTCTAACCAACTGAACTAATTGCCCCCCTGTACCTTATTTTTTGCACCAACAGAAAGTCTTAGGGTTTTCCTAGTCTGTACATAGAGTCCTATCCTTTGGTCACCAGTGAGGGTTCATGCTGACCAGAGAGGACTGGGGACATTAGGTAAATCCCAGGGAGGTGATGGCTACCACGAGACTGTGTGTTGTTTAACCATTGCCCTCAGATGGACATTGGGTTATTTCCAATGGCCTGCTAAACAATGCTGCAATGAACATCTTTGTACAATGTCCTTAGTTCAAGTGCAAGTACTTTCCCAGTGTAGATACCGTGTTTCCCCGAAAATAAGACTGGGTCTTATATTAATTTTTGCTCCAAAAGACGCATTAGGGCGTCTTTTCAGGGGATGTCTATTTTTTCATGTACAACCATCTACATTTATTCAAATACACTCATGTCATCTTCTGGAACATCGTCATAACGTACTAAATGCGTCCGTTTGGCAGACGATCTTAACTGAGGCTTATTTTCGAGGTAGGTCTTATTTTCGGGGAAACATGATAGGTACATAGAGGTGGAATTGCTGGGCCAAGAAGCATGCCCATGTACATTTTTAAATTTAGTAAATCCTGCCAAATTTCGTCAACCACGTTACTACTAGAATAAAAAAAATGTCCGTTTCCCCATATTATACAACATTGAAGTTACTGAACTTTAAGATTATCTGTAATCTGATGGGTGAATAAATGTGTGTCATTTTAATTTCAATTCACATTTTCCTGATAACTAGTGATGCTGACTTATCTTTTCTTTCTTCCTTTTGCCCACTTTATTTTCTTACATTATTCAATGAAGATCAGAACATTTGAGTCAAAGACGCGGCCTGTGATAGCCAGCACCTCCCCAGAGTTCATGTCACGGCTCCTATCCCCTCTGCTAAGGACAGACCCTCAGTGAGGCCAAGTGGTCCTACTGGTTGAGCCTCATGAGCTCTGTGGTTAGGAGTTCTGATAGGAACACTTTCTTCATTTTGGGGAATTCTTTTTTGTTCAATGAATAACTTTCAGTCATCCACTTTTAAAAGTATTGTGCAATTTCTAAATAATTTTTTTTTAACCACCCCTGACTTCCAGGATCTGAGGTGATTCCAGGAAAACAAGAGACTTCTCTGACACCTTTAATTAAGGAAGGCTTCTTGGGGCAGAAGTTAGAATGGCTGTTAGAATGGAAGTCCAGAGGCCTTGGTATCGAAGGGTGGGTTCCCAGTCCTGGCTCCTCTCCTCCACTCCAAGGCCCTATGCAGAGCTCTCAGGCCCACTGACAGCCTACGCCATTAGGGCCTGGCCCTCCTGGGACCCACTCATCCCCGGAGAACTGGCACCAACCCCAGGAGAGAGCACAGCTGTGAAAGAAGCTAATGTTACAGGTAATTTTGGCAATTAAGACTCATGTTCAATGAAACGGATTTATATCGTGTTACTTGAGAGGCCCAGCGGTCTGGGGTGGGTCCCAAGTGGAATTAAGCACGGAGAACTCTCTCCAGTGGTTCCTGTCCAAAAATGCCTTCTTAAACACTCGCTGCCGGTGAGCTCACAGCAAGAGAAGTGCCTGGCTGGAGGCTGTGCTGCCCCACTTCCCCAAACATCTCTGCAGAGCTCAGCAGTGCGTCTGCTGTGTCTCTCTTTTAAATCTTTACAACACTGCGAGGACCTTCTGCCGTTTAGAGTTGAGGAAACTGAGTCCAAAAGAGCTCAAGAATCTTACTCCAAGATACACATAAAATGGACGACTCAAACCCAGAGATTATGGTTTAAGGTCTACAGTTCTCTCCTGTACACCAGTATTTAACATGTTTTGTTTTGTTTTGTTTTGTTTTGTTTTTGCTTTGTCCATATGTCAGCTCTACCATCATTTACTGAATATTCTTTCTTTAAATCAGCTCACTTGTAAAAACTTAGCTTGTGCTGGCAGAAATGTTCCAGCAATCATGCTTTTGATGTATAAACTTCATATGTTTGCTTATATACCCACATAACTATGGAATAAATGGAAAAAGTGCATTCTGTGTACCCCCCAAAAGTCTCCTGTGTATGGCCAGGGTACCACAGTTTTGCCTCACCTTAGAAACACCACTCAATATCATGCTTCTCCCTTGGGGGGAATGTCCCTCCACCTGGGAGGCCAGCCCTCTGGTTGGGGGGGACAGGGTAAGAGGGAAATAAATATAAGCTCTGGTGTTGGTGGACCTGAATTTAAATCCTAACCTCGCTTTCTGAACTTGGGCAAACCTCTTAGTCTCTTTGAGCCTCAGTTTCCACGTCTATAAAATGGGGCTAACCGGAGTACCTCTTTGCAGGGCTGCTGGGATAACTAAATAAGATAATGCAAGAAATGAGCTTGGCACTTGTTAGCTCTCATGATGTTCCATGGCCTCTGGAAAGAGAGGAAGTGGGGTGCTGGCTAGTTCCTGCCTACGAGAGGCCAGAGCAGAGTTCAAGTGCCTGATGGTCTACAAAGGCTGATGTTCACACCTCTGGGCTGATTGTCCCTCCAAGTTAAGAATGCAGTCATCCGGCAATGCTGCCTTTGGCTCAGACTTCCGTTTGGCTAAATACTGAGCTCAATCCACATAGGAAAGGTAATGACCCCTGATCCACTGGATTGTTCCACTGCCCAGCTGTACAGGACAAGACTGGGAGACATCGGTCAGGGCAGCAGAGACATCTGGTCACTGCCCCCCTGCAGACCCCACTAAACAATCCAAGGCGCACCCAACTACTGTGGTGGGGAGGCTCCACCTGGGGTTGCCAGGAAGCTGGAGCCCCCACATATGCTTAGGAGTGGGGATGCAGACAGGGCCATGTTATGATGTTGTTTGTGGGCCTTTTGCCCTTGTAGGCCCCTTCCTCCACAGAAAAAAAGAAAACTTACATTTTATAATGGTGTTGGCATAGAGACAAGTTGAATTGTGGCTGAATTTGTTATTATAGATTTATTATTATTATATTCATTTTTTTCTGCTGATTTCAAAAGAAATTACCATTAAGACCTTAAGATGCTCCCACATTGACTCCAGGGTAAGCATGAGTTTCCCACACAGCTTGGCAGGAGCTGTCCTCACCTGGATAATGGAACCAGACCAGAGACTGGAGCAAACACCCCAGGCTGGGTCTGGGGCTCAGACACCAGATTCTAGCCATACCCTGAATGTCAAGGGCAGAAGGAAAAACCCAACCAAGGTGAGGAGCTTGGGGGACACTCTAGCCCTAGGAACAAATTCCCCCCACCCAAAGCCAGTGTGATCCTCAATGGGCTCCCACCCAAGAGGTTAGCACCCCCACAAACCTATCCCAAATACACTTAATGGTAAGAGAAGAGCCGTCAGCCTGGCCAGCTCTGAGTGGGGCGTTCGCCTGACTGTTTTAGGCAAAGCTCTTGGTTGAAAATGACAAAACCAACCCAAGCTGCTTCACTTAAAGGGTGGGGGAGGGGACTTATCACAAGGCTTCAAGAGGTCTCAGGGCAGCCAAAGGAAGAAAAACACTGCCCCTTTGGGAAGGACTGGGACTGGAAGCTAGAGAGCCATCCAGAGGCTCACTCTGTCCTTTGTGTCTCTGTGTCTCTGTACATTTCACTCTTCTTCCTCTGCAACCTGGTCCAGTGGCAAAACATGGCTGCTCTACGGTTCCCGAGTCTCTGAGTTACGTTCGGGCTGCTCTCAGACACCTCCATGCTGTCTCTTCACCTTGAATTCCTAATCTCCAAGAGACAGAAGCTGATGAGCCCAGTCTGGGTCAGGGGTCCTGCCAGGGAGGCAGAGACACCCGGTGCCAACCCTGACAGGCCACCTCGGAAGGCCCATCAGTTTAGTTCATCCACTTGAATGGCTTAGTCCATCAGAAGCAGAAGGAATGGACACTGAGTGGGCAGAGCCATCTGGGCACAACGCTCATCACCAATGTTGCTTACAGCCCTTCAACCAGAGTGTGATATTTACCCAACAGCTATCCCTGGGGTCTTGGTCACAAACCAATACCAGCCCCATACAGTACTGGGGCTGCAGGACCCCCACTTGTGGCTGGCTGCAACCTACTCTCCAAGCTGAGAATGGCCGTCCTACAGAGGGCCCTTTTCCATAGACCCGTAGGTGGGACACAGCAAGAGGAAAGCAGATTGGGGCTGGGTAGGCCCCCGATAAAGGTTGGAGATGGCAACTGCTATCCAACAGCTCAGTGCTTGGCAGTAGCTGGGCCTTCAAGCCAAGAAAAGTTGCAGCCAACATACCAGCATCCCAGACGCTGAGCCGATGACGCTGGTCCTCTGCCATCTCTCCCAGGGAGCCTGCCAAGTCCCCAGGCCCAGCCAGTGCTGACATTTACAGCAAAGTGTGTGTCAACCATATTAAACAATATACCAAGCTGTGGGTTATTAAGTGCAGGGTACATTGACCACAGCAATTAAACTGAGATTAGGGAGTGAGAAATCCAGGGTCCCAGGCTGCAAACACTGTAACACACAGAGGCCTGACGATTACAAAGTGTGAAAGCCACATCAGAAACTCGGGGGCATGGCCCTCAGAGACAATCACCCAACCTCCCTAACCCCCACCCCCACCTTTATTTGACTTTTCTCTTTTTGACAATCTGACATTCTCAAGAAGACACAGCTCATACCCGACGTCCAATAATGATTGGCAACTGCCAGGTAGGGTCAGGGGGACATGTCCTGAAAGAAGTGTCTGACCTGTTTGCCTGGATGCCGTCTGCCTCCTCCAAGCCCCTTCCCAATTTGGACAATGTACAGATCTGGGGACACCCAGAGTTCCAGAGGCAGGGAGAGTAGCCATTCTCCGCCCGCCAGGGCCAGGGCCCCTGTAGGCACCAGGCAGCCTCAGAGCAACAGCTGGAGGACCCACAGGCAGAACCAGCCAGGAAAGTCCAGGGAGGGTCAACCCCATCTGATACCAACTGGACAGTGCAGGGGAGTGGGGGAGGATTTCCTGGCACTGGGACACGCACTACATGTCTTAAAATGAGCATGCACTGCCCTTTGAGTCACTGGCTCCAGCCCTCTGGGCAACAGGGCCGTGGGCTTGCCAACAGTCCACTGGCCTGCTCTCCCGGCCTGCGGCCAGCCCCAGATGTCCAGATACAACTTGGTCTGCGTGGGTCAGGGATGGGGTGTCCAAAGGAGCCTCCTCCTCTCGGTCTGGGTCTAAGCCCTGACCTCTCAGAGAGCTGCCTTTTGCTCCCAACGTTTCCCATGGCCAGAGATGGGTTTAGCTACAAAGCCCACTGCCCTAAGAGTCTGAGTGGTTCAGGGCTCGGTGGTCAAGCACACAGGACTTGGAACCAGACCAACTGCAATTCAAACCTGGTCCTGTCTCTGGCTGACTACCTGACCTTGGGCAAGTGAGTTGCCTTCCCTCTGCCTCAATTTCCTCATCTACACGACGGCCCAATAGCAGGCTCTCTGCACATATTCACGGTGGAGGAAGGACTGAACACAGAGAAGGCACTCTCTCTGTGGTGGTGGTGGTTCTTCGTTATGTTATTCCAGGAGAACCTGGCATGGAGTTTTGTGTGGACTCCTGACCATTTGGGTGAATTCATATTCTGGGCGTTCATATACAATTTTGCCAAGGGGTTTCTTCCACGGTCAGTAGCCTGCTTTATAAAGACATCACTTGTTTGCCTTTGCTCTACTCTACTCCATAACAGGATATGGGTATGCTGGCTCTGTAGGCAGTCTGTGGATCTCAGGCTCCTATAAACAGTGGCTTCCAAGGAGCTGGATGATAGGAGGCCCTGGTGGGAGTCTGCCGGAGTTTCACCGAGTGCATTCTCTCTCTCTCTCTCTCTCTCTCTCTCTCTCTCTCTCTCTCTCTCTCTCTCTCTCTCTCTTCTCAGGAGAAACTGCAACTTTTCTGTGGCTCAGGCTACCTCAGCTGGAGCAGATAGCCTGGCATGGCTGCAGCTTCCACTGGGTGACCCTGGTCCATGAGCTTGGGAAACACAGCCTCTGCCCCCTCTCCCTCCAGCCAGAAAGATGGGAGTGGTAGCGGCTTCCAGCTGCTCCTATTCTCTGAGTAACCTCACTGGCCCACTGCTTGGCACTTTAGCTCTTTTTCTAGCTGTAATCAATCCCCTGCGTTCATTTCCCTCTGCTGAAAACACTTGAGGAGTTTATGTGATTCTGGCTGGACCCTGACCGACCCTCTTCCTTCTCCTTGCATTCAGAGAGGGCAAGGTTCTGGAGAACTTCCCGGCATTTTGGCTTTTACTGGATAATGTGCCAAAATAAACACTGGACAGTAAGGTAAGCTTTAATGGGGCAGGGGGATGCCCTGGTCCTGTTTGGCTAACCCTTACATTTCCAAATCCAGAAGAGTGCTGACACACAGTAGGCATACCTATAACTATGCCCTAAATGGATAATCTAATGATCCATCGGATCCAATGGGAGGCGGCCCCTTTAAGGAGGCAAGGGATTCCATGACGGTGATTGTTGCTGAGTTAGTTGATGGAGGGAACAGCTAGACTTATGTCTGAGCTGTTTCTTTATTAGTAGAAGTAACAATGGTAGTGTTTTGAGAGTTAAAGAAGCAGATTCTATCCAAGCTTCCCCAAAAGGGCAAAATTGCCCCCAGACCAGGTCAGATGCAGACCACTGTTAGACAAGCTCCGTGTGTTAATGGATTGTGCTCTGTAGCCTCGATCCTAATTGAACGTTCTACACTACCCACGTTGTCTTCCCTTCCTTTGCTCCTTCAGTGGGGTGAGGGAGGGTTGGAGACCATCTTGTTTTATTTAACATCTCCTTAGAAATTGCCAAAGTCCTTTCCGCTTGGAGGTAGATCTGAACAAATGGATGCAATAATAATGGGACCCAGAGATACTGTGGGTGGGGGAAATGGTTGAACCCAATGCACTGGGCCTATTTGCAAATGGGTCGCTGAGGTTAAGACACCACTGGCCAAACGTTTTGAGCATTTTTTGGTTCTGAGTCGTCAGGAAGGATGGGGAATCTCTGCCCAAAACTGAGTCGGTTCCAAACTATAAAAGCCTTGGCTCGACCGTAAAGAAGTATATATTTGGTGTCCCTGGGAAGGGGGTCACAGGGGTCCTCAGGCTGCCATCTGGCTTCTTAGCAGCCCTACCTCCAACCACACTGGAGGAGACCTCGAAGGCATTAGGCGCCACCTCTCCCTGGGGTCACAGTTTACCTGCCCCTTCACCTACCCAGGAGGACCCTGTTCTCAGCTACTGTGTTTCCCTGAAAATAAGACCTAGCTGGACAAGCAGCTCTAACGCGTCTTTTGGAGCAAAAATTAATATAAGACCTGGTCTTATATCATATTACATGATATAAGACCAGGTCCAGATCTTAGATGATAGTAAAATAAGACCCGGTCTTATATTAATTTTTGCTCCAAAAGATGCATTAGAGCTGATTGTCTTGCTAGATCTTATTTTCGGGAAACACAGTAGCTAGCATGCTGGAAATCTTCTGATAAACTAATTCATCCTACAGTGTGAATAGTCTTACATGGGCTTAATGTATTTTCCTGTGAATATGAAAGGTACCTTAAAATCCAGGTACTTGGGGAAGGATGTTACACACCAACAATGGAGCTGTAACTGGGGAGATCTCTAGAAGAAAGGATGATGGTCTGTTGAGCTACCCTCCCAGGTGCCCTTCCTGATTGCAGGTCTGAGAACCTTGCACAAGCTACGTCCTCTTCCTGAACCCTGAGTTTTCCATCTGTTACGTGAATGGGTTGAATAAAGTGGCCTCTTAGGTCTCTTTAACTCAAAAGTTAAATGAATTCACAACGAGTTCAATGAATTCCTTGATTCCTTGAATTTCTTAGCTCGACATTTAAATCTTCCCACAATATGACCTAAACTCAACTTGGTTGTCCATTTCTCCCCCTACAAAAACCAGTCAGACCACACTAACAATGCTCTTCACAAGCATATGGAATTGCTGGTGTTTCTTGAGTACGTATTATGTGCCAGGCATTATTTTCAGCACTTTTTCCTTTGATCCTTACAACAACCCTAATAATATCATTCCCATTTTACAGATGCATAAACAAAAGCTTGAGCCACTTGCCCACACAGCAAATCAGGGCTGGGGCTCCAGTTCAAAGCAAGGCAGTCCATGCCTTATGCCACATCATGCTGGGTAGACTTGTTCCCTGGACAAGCCACAGGTACTCTTCTCACTGTACAGATGTGAAAACTAGGCTCAGAGAGGCTAAGTAACTCGGTCAAGGTCATGCAAGCAGTAAGCGGTCTCTGAAGCACTTTGCTTGGGCTCTACCCTGTTCCCACTGGACCACAAGACCCTCAGGCTGCCCTCTGGCTTCTCAGCAGCCCCTCCGCCATCACCCTGGAGCTGCACCTCCCCCCGTCTCCCTCTGTCTCCTGTTAGACTAGACTTCCTGACCTGCTTCCCCATGGCTTGGCTGGAAAAGCAGCAGAAGGTCTGTGTAAGAGGGGCAAAGGGGTCTGGGAGATTCAGCAAAGGCAGCAAGTTGTTCCTTTTCCATGAAAATAAAAAGCAAGAAAGCCAAAGTCTTTTAATCTGACCCAGAAAATAAACTTCCTTTCTTCTGGGCTGGAACTTGGAGTAATAGATGCCAAGTTCCACCTCAGGCCTTTAAGAAACAAAACCAAACCAAATACTACTAAGCCTTAAACCCCTCTATGATTCCGTTTATAATAAAAACATCGGCTTCCCCTCTCCCCCGGGGGGGCGAATTGCTGTGGTTAAAGAAGCTGTTTTCATAGTCAGCTAATTACCCCCTTAAAAGATGGCTGATGATCTAACTTCCCGCCCCAGGCTTGGCCTGAAAGTTCACCGACTTGGCTCCAGAAGGCTAAATGGAGGATAACCAGGCACTAGAGGGGTGAGAAGGGGCAGGGATGGAAGCCCTCAGGACCCCAAGCTCCCAGAGTCGGGAACAAGAGTCCTGGAGGTAGAAAATCTGGCTTCCACATCTGCCCCTGCCAGCTCCTGTCTGTGCAAGTGATATGACCTTCCTGAGGCTCAGTTTTCCCACCTGTGAAATGGGGACACTGATGGTGCCATGAGAAAGCACAGGGAAAGCACAGGGTCTGGCACAGAGCCAAGTGCTCAGTAAATGCTAAATTATTCACCTTTCTTTTCCTTCCTGGACCACCCAACACTGAAGAGCCTGACATGGCAGTTGCCATTTCCAGCATGTTCCTCCCCAATCATAATCATCATAATAATCACAATGAACATTGAATGAGCACCACCAACCAAAACGTGTATTAAGTGGTTTATAGCTAATTATCTTATGCAATCCTGGGAACAGCCATGTGAGACAAGTCCTATTATTGTGTCCATTTTATAGAAGAAGCAATTGAGGCTCAGAAAGGTTAACTTACTCAACTAGGAAGTGCTATAGAATGAAAACTCAGTTGTTAGATTGCAATGCTCACCAGTCCCATACTGGGGCCTTCATTTTCTATGTGCATTCTTCCTAAATTTCCCAACAGTAGGAAAAAAGACACATGGATTTGGACTCTCGTTTTTGTTTATTTGTTTGTTTAATATTTTCCTCCTAATAGCTGTTTTTTGTTTTTGGTTTTTTAATTTGCTCTTCTGAAAGATTTTCTCAAGTTTATCTTCCATCTCTTCTACTAAATGTATGTTTTTTTGCTATCATATTTTCAAATTGCAAGAACTCTTTCTTGTTCTATGCTAGTTGAATTTCATACATGTATTCTGTTATCACTCTGAAGATATTACAATTTTTTTTAAATTTATTGGGGTGACAATTGTTAGTGAAATTACACAGATTTCAGGTGTACAATTCTGTATTACATCATCTATAAATCCCATTGTGTGTTCACCACCCAGAGTCAGTTCTCCTTCCATCACCACATATTTGATCCCCCTTACCCTCATCTCCCACCCCCCAATCCCCTTACCTTCTGGTAACCACTAAACTGTTGTCTGTGTCTATGAGTTCTTGTTTCTCATTTGTTTGTCTTGTTCTTTTGTTGTTTTTGATTTATATACCACATATCAGTGAAATCATAGGGTTCTCTGCTTTTTCTGTCTGACTTATCCGCTTAGCATTATAATCTCAAGATCCATCCATGTTGTCACAAATGTTCCTATATCATTTTTTCTTACCGCCGAATAGTATTCCATTGTGTATATATACCACAACTTCTTTATCCATTCATCTATCGAAGAACATTTTGGTTGTTTCAATGTCTTGGCCACCGTAAACAAAGCTGCAATGAACATTGGAGCACACGTGTCTTTATGTATAAATGTTTTCAGATTTTTTGGGTAGATACCCAGGAGAGGGATTGCTGGGTCATATGGTAATTCTATTCGTAATTTTTTGAGGAACCTCCATACTGCCTTCCATAGCGGCTGCACCAGTCTGCATTCCCACCAACAGTGTATGAGGGTTCCTTTTTCTCCACAGCCTCTCCAACACTTGTTGCTATTTGTCTTGTTGATGATACCCATTCTCACTGGGGTGAGGTGATATCTCATTGTGGTTTTTATTTGCATTTCTCTCATGATTAGCGATGTTGAGCATTTTTTCATATGTCTATTTGCCACTTGTATGTCCTCTTTGGAGAAATGTCTCTTCAGGTCCTCTGCCCATTTTTCAATTGGGTTGTTTGTCTTTTTGTTGTTGAGTTTCATGAGTTCCTTGTATATTTTGGATATTAACCCCTTATCGGGGGCACTGTTTGCAAAAATCTTCTCCCATTCAGTTGGGATATTACAATTTTTTATTTGTTTGTTTGCTTGCTTGTTTGTTTTAATTCCGTATTGTCTTTATTTCCTGCCTTCATTTTGTTTAAAGGGGGGAAGTGTCTTTGTTTTTGCATGTTGAATACTTTTTTGAAATATCTGAAGATCCTTGGCTATCTGTTTATATTAAATAAAGAGGCTCTAAAAAGTGAGTGGGACGCTCTGTGCGTTTTGACAATTGAACAAAGGCCATATTTTGCTTTTGGAGACACCCATATGTCAACATCTATTAGTCTTTCTTTGGGGGCCATTCCTATTCTCCAGAGAAGAGTCTCCTATCTCCCGCAGGGTGACAGTGGGAAGTAGGAAAGAGATGCTCCAGGCAAGCAGATGGAATTCAAGGATCAGGAGATAGGATCAAAGATTTAATGTTCTAAATGTGATGTTATTGGGATTTTCTGGGAAGAGACTGGGAACAGGGAGAAGGGGAAATGGGTCGGCAGGGGACATGCATCTTATTGGTGTCTCGGTTAGAACTTATTCTTGTCTGAAATCTCCAACACTTTTATGTACACATTCAATATTGTGATTTCCATCTCAGATGGCATCTAATAGTTTATTAGATTTCTGTTACGTTCTCCCCTTGAAACTTTTTTGAGAAGTACAAATATTTGGAATTAATATAACTAAATGTTTAAGGGAGTTTTCATTATATTTCCACCTTTTAAAAGGGATAGCTTTGATACTTAAACCCCATAATTTGTTGTTTTCTGTTTTAGTGTTACGCTTTCCTGTAATACACGTAAAAGGTATTTGCTATAGACAGTCTAGGTCAGGACTTGGCAAACTCTTTCTGTAAAGAGCCAGCTAGCAAATATTCTAGGTTTTGTGGACCTTATGGTCTTTGTTGCACCCACTCAACTCTGTAGTCATAGTGTGAAAGTAGCCATTGATGGTATATAAATAAACAAACCTGCCTGTGCCCCAGTAAAACTTTACTTATATAAACAGGTGTTGGTCCAGATTTGACTTGCAAGCCATAGTTTGCTGAGCCCTAACCTGGAGAACACAGACTAATAAAATGAAGAACACAGAATTACCTGGAATCCTACCACCCAAAACCACTGATGTTAGTATTTGGATGTGCATCTTTCCAATCTTTTCTCCATGAATATTTATTTCATTTTCAAAACAGAATCATTATCTACATATAGTTCTAATCTGTTTTTCCCAGTTACTATTCCACGAATATATGTGCTAATAAATTCTCTTCCATAACATTACTTTTCATAGCTGTGAAATATTCCATTACATAGATGTATCACAATTTATATAACTACATAGTCTTGTATTGCAAGATTTTCTTTTTCAGGTTTTCATTATTCTATAAAGAATCAGGGCTGATATTAAGTTGCTGTGCGTGAGTCTAGCCACATCAGTGCTCTACAGGGTGCATTTGTTCTGATTAGTCTGTGCCCCTACCAAGACAGCCATTAAATATGTCGAGTGTCAACAGTATGGGAATAATATCATCAGAACTAAGTCTTAGTGGAATTTAATAATTATTTAGAATAAATTCCTATAAAAGGTCTTACTGCTTACTATTAACTTTTTTTTTAACGTTTTTAACAAGCATTGTGACATCAACTCCAGAAAGATGATACAAGTTTTTAATCCTATGAGCAGAATATGAGAGTATCTCTTTTCTATCAAGGGCATATTTAATAAGCAAATTGTACAAGTGATCTCAGAGTCTTAAACTCATAAGCAATATCCATGGCTAATGTAATCTATTCTCTCTCCTGAACACTGAATACAGTAAACTCTCTTAACACATCTCAGGCATGCAAACTGCGACTTAGCCTTTCCCCAGTTCATGCTCTGGGGAGGATGAACTCATCACAGGAGGTATACTAAGAAAAGAGGAGTCTGTGGTCAAATAAATGTAGAAGATGCTAAGTACTGCCACCTCCTTCTTTGAGAGTCTCGGAGCTCACTAACACACAAAAAGTGTTGAGAACACCAGCATTCCACTTCGTACCACGTACCTCTTTAACCTAGAATTTTCCAAATCAAGTCCTTTCTTTAAGTCATGCCTATTGGAGGCTCAAATGACTCCTTCAGAATAAGTGTGAGGAATCTGGTCGAAAGTGTGGCCCAAAACCATAATCTTATAGTTGTACAACAGTATAGTCTTTGCACATCCAATAATCCTGCCACTAAATAGCATGACAAACATAACAAAATGAAACAAAGAATTAAAATTATTAACAAGTAATAGAAACACTTTTATATGAGGACAGGTTAAAAAAAAAAGAAGAAGAAGACTACTAACTCTGGAAGGAGGGATGACCAAGAGGAAATAAATGATCGGAAAAAGGTGCTTGCCATATCCTGAAATATGAAGTAGGCAGCCCACAGCTCACAAGGGACATCGTTTAACCTTCACAGGGGACAACAAAGTTGAGGGACTCGTTACCCCCTCAAGTTCAAGGAACATTTAGGCAAATTAGTGGATGTCAGGTCCATAATGGATTATTTGAGGAAAGCTAAGGATTTGGGGGAAGAAAACATCTCTGACCTTTTGGAAACTGACATCCTAGAAGGAAATTACTGTGTTCTTTTTTGGAGTCTGCCAGTCGTCACTTAGTCCTTTTCTTAAAGGTCTCCAAAGGGAGAGTTCCTTACATCCCTTAATGACCCCTCTCATGCTATTCCATCATTAATTGCTAGGAAAGATCACTCTCATGCCCATCAAAACCCTTCATCTTCTTTCCTGCCTGGAGCTGAAAAATAACAATTGAGAACTCTGCTTCTTTTATTTATCAATGTAAAAGGAGGAGAGGAGAGTTGCAGTGAGGGGAAGACCCTGCAAGCTCACTCTTACCATTGATTATCAATAATCTTCCCATGGTCAATTTGAACTTTGGAACTTTTAGCAAAACCTGCTTAGTATTCACACTTACAAAAAGGAATAGCGCCCCAAGACACCCTCGTACTTTCAATGATTCCTGAGTACTACAAGTTCTATTAAGACAAGATTCATTCTAGTTTACATGTCCTCTCCCCAGAGGCCTCTTGTATACCAGGGCATCTCACAAGATCACCAGCACTAAAGAGCCCAAAGTTTCTAGGCATTGCGGCCACACAATAGATAAAGCAGGAGATTTCCCTGGAGGTCAACTCCCCCAAGGCCCTCGACTGAACATAGCTTCCTCAACCTAGATGGGGCAACCTAGAAGGATAGGAAGGCCTATCCTTCTGTCATGGAGAAGACATCATCTCATCCAATTCGTTTCATTTCATATGTGCACAAAATAAAACAGAGATAGGAAGGGATTTTCCCAAAGTTCCAAAGTTATCGAGGAGCATGGCTGGGATTAGAAGCCTGGATCTTCTTCTTCTACAGAGATCTCCATGCATTTCCTCTGCTCCTCTCGACACTGACCACACTGCCAGCTCTATCAGGGGCAGTTGCTGCGTCAGATAGGTGTAGAAAGATTCCTCTGTGGAAGATGGAATTCTTGGACTTCCAGTCTGTAGGAACAATGGAAATCCTGTTCTGGACTTTGAGGTCTTTGTCTTGTTTGTGTGTGTGTGTGTGTGTTAAGAGTTAATCCCGTGGGGGTGTCCAGGTGGCTCAGTTGGTTAGAGCACAAGCTCTGAAGAACAGGGTTGCTGGTTTGATTCCCGCATGGAATGGTGGGCTGTGCCCCCTGCAACTGAAGATTGAAAACAGTGATTGGACTTGGAGCAGAGCTGCGCCCTCCACAATTAGATTGAAGGACAACTACTTAGAGCTGATGGACCCTGGAGAAACACACTGCTCCCCAACATTCCCCAGTAAAATTAAAAAAAAATATATTAAAATAAAACAGATTAAAAAAAAAAGAGTTAATCCTGTGGTTGGATGTAAAGCCTTCTAGAATGCACTTTCCAACTGCCTAACAGGACCCTTCCAAAAATGCCCTCCTTAATTATGCAGAAAGCATCTTTCTTGCTCGGTTGCCAAATAATATTGTAGGAACTAAAGCAAAACTGGAATTTGTTTTCCTCCCTTCCTTTGACTGTACATCCTTCGTTTGGTTTTAAATTTCTCCGTTCTCCATGGATATTGGCAACGCTGGATTAGTAATGCTAAAAAATTTATCTTTACAACCTATTGTCTTTGGTAAGATTGTATCAACAGCTCCAGATGGACCAATCTCTAAGAATAATTTCACTTCCCCTTATCATTGACAGGAATCACATTTACATATTCTACTGGTGGGCGAGATAATGCGGAGATGATTAATGTCCCTTGATGTACAGATACCTGTAGACTGTTTGATCAATGTCTCCTCAAGAAAGTGTCTTTCATTCTGGATGCTCCAAGTCCAAAAACGCGCTGTGATTAATGTAACTAAATGTTTGGGGTCGGCGGAAGCTGCAGGCTCTGTTCCTGTGTCCCCGCCACACTAAAGAGAGGTCACAGGACTGGGTTACTCATGTGGAGAAAAAGTCTGTGGGGCACACGTGAGTGCGTGTGTGTGTGTGTGTGTGTGTGTGTGTGTGTGTGTGATTTCAAATGTCCCCTTAAAGAAAGAGGCAGAATCTGCCCCCTGGAATCACTCCTCCAGAGACTCTGTAAGGAAAATGACAAACTCGGTATTTTAATGCAACTATCACTCTTAGTTTAAAAAACCAAGTGGCTCTGATTCTGTGTGTTGTATTGGAATTGGGGTATGTTCTAATTTAATTCACACATTTGTTAACCAGAAGTATCAGGCTTTTCCAAGTTATCCCTTAGAGAAACACTCGAACCAGCTGGAATAATGGAACAAAAGGCATAAGGAAGAGACAGATATTATGCATTTTTTTTCTTAGTCCTCCATATTTAAACATTTCCTTTGAAGATGACTCAAAATTGGGGTGCCAGTGCCTGGAATCAGGATAGCAGAGAGGTTAAACAGCGACTCTGGGGTCAGCCTGCACTGCATTAGATCCCAGCTCTTCCTCAAGCTGAGTGACCTTGGAACATGTTTCAAACCCTCTTTTGCCTCAGTTTACTCATCTGTAACCTGGGGGTGATAATTACAAGTACTCTTGGGGGTTCTTGGCAAGCTTAAATGAAAAAACAACCATCTTTAATGCACTTAGTTCAGTGCTTGGCACTTTGCAAGAATTCAACTAATTCTAGCTATTGTTGTCATTATTCATTCTAAAAATAGCTTGTTGAAATGTCTCATACTCATGCATGTCTCATGCATGCTTCATGCAAATAATAAGGCTTTCTTCAGGTACTGCCTGGCTAGGTTCCCTCTACAAGGAGATCTATTTTCCATTGGAAAATATTTTTAAGGAAATTATATTCAATTCAAGTACATTTACATAATAATATGCATATCTAAAACCTGACTAAGCCCGCTGCCCCTAGCTGTGGGAGCTGAGGAGGCCATATTTAGGAATACAAATTACTTAAGGAATGTTTCCGCACCCTGGACTGTTCCCAAGGAACACACGTGAGTCATTATTAAATGGCAAAACTGGAAGATACTAGAGGAATTAAGAAAGAAAAAACCAGAAACACACACAGTGGTCAAGTCCAGAAGATGGCGTTTGGGAAGGATGAGCTTGAGATGAGAGCAGCGGGAGTTTCTCAAAGGAGAGTGTAGGTCCTGGGAAACTCATTAGAACCATTCATTCACTCACACGTTCATTCAACAAACATTTTCTAAATGACAGGTAGAGTTCCAGGTGCTGGGATAGTGTAGCAAGCAGGTCAGACCAAGTTTCTGCTCTCATTAAGTTCACAACCCAACGTTGAAAACAGACAGAATAAGCAAACAATAAATAAGGTTATTTCAGTGAGATGTAAGTGCTGTGAGGAAAACGGAGCTGGCCTTATTCCCTGCTCTCAGAGCAATGAGGGGATGCTTCACAGAGAAGCAGCTCACAGGCATTCGAGGAGCCTATATTCTTGCTTTTTGGAAGAATCCCACCCTCACCAGAGCCTTCTTCTCTTTGGAATGTGAAACCTATAATTCCAAGTCCCTGACATGGAACCCTTTGATAGGCAGGTCGTCCAACACAATCTAGCCCAGGCTTAGCAAACACACAATGTGCTGGCTGCCTGGTACCCCATTCCGAGCCCACGGCAGGCATCATCAATCCATTGCAACGTTGTCTCAGACACAGTCTGACCCAGGCAGACCCTATCAATCCATCAGACTCGGCAAAAATGGTCTAGCCTTATCAAATTATACTACAGGGCTACAGTCATCAAAACAGCATGGTACTGGCATAAAAACAGACACATAGATCAATGGAACAGAATAGAGAGTGCAGAAATAAATCCATGCCTATATGGCCATTTAATCTACAACAATGAAAGCAAGAATGTACGATGGGGAAAAGACAGTCTATTCAATAAATGGTGCTGGGAAACCTGGACATGCAAAAAAATGAAGCTGGACCACCTCCTTACACCATATACAAAAATAAATTCAAAATGGCTTAAAGACTTAAATGTAAGATCTGAAACCATAAAATTCCTAGAAGAAAATATAGGAAGAAACTTCACAGACATAACCCGGAGAAAGATTTTTACTGATATATCCCCTCGCGCGAGGGAAGTAAGAGAAAAAATAAACATGTGGGATTACATCAAACTAAAAAGTTTTTTCACAGCAAAGGAAACCATCAATAAAACAAAAAGTGATCCTACTGAATGGGAAAAGATATTTGCCAATGATATATCTGATAAGGGGTTAATATCACAAATCTATAAAAAACTCACTCACCTCAACTCCAAGAAAACAAACAACCCAATTAAAAAATGGGCAGAGGACTGGAAGAGACATTTTTCTAAAAAGGACACACAGATGGCAAACAGACATATGAAGAAATGCTCAACCTCACTAACCATCAATTCAAGTAAAAACCACAATGAGATACCACCTCACCCCAGTCAAAATGGCTATCATCAATAAATCAACAAACAAGAAGTTTGGCGCGGATGTGGAGAAAAGGGAGCGCTTGTGCACTGTTGGTGGGATTGCAGATTGGTGCAGCCACTATGGAAAAGCATGGAGGTATCTCAAAAATCTGAAAATGGAACTACCTTATGATCCAGCAATTCCACTCCTAGGTATCTATCCGGAGAAACCCAAAACTCCAATTCAAAAATCTTTATGCACTCCTATGTTTCTTGCAGCACTATACACAATAACCAAGACATGGAAACAAACAAAATGCCCATCGGTAGATGACTGGATTAAGAAACTGTGGTACATTCATACAATGGAGTATTACACAGCCATAAAGAAGAAAGAAATCTTACCATTTGCAACAACATGCATGGACCTAGAGAATATTATGTTAAGTGAAATAAGTCAGACAGAGAAAGACAAATACCATACGATCTCACTTATATGCAGAATCTAAAGAACAGAATAAGTGAATGAACTAATCAGAAACAGTTTTGGGGACAAAGAGGAAAAACTGAGGGTTGCTAGATGGGCAGGGGGGTGGGGATAAGGGGGAACGTGAGGGGATTAGAAAACAGTCGGTAACCACAAGATGGCCACGGGGTTTTAAAAATTAATTTGGGGAATGTAATCAATAATGTTGTAAAGATTTTGTAGGGTATCCGATGGACACGTGTCCCATTTGGGAGACCACCTCAGGGATGATGTAGATGCCTGATCACTGCACTGTACACCGGAAGCTGAACAATAATGAATGCCAACTATATTTTTGTATATATGTATATATATGTATGTATACACTTACAAGAAGCGGAGTACAGCATTAGGAATAGAGACAGTGGAAATGTAATGGCTCTGTGCGATGTCAGAGGGATAATGGATGGGGGGAGGGGAGGTTCACACAGTGTGAGGGATATAAAGGATAAACATCTAAGTATTACTTTGTCTTGTGCACCTGAAACTAATAATAAAAAAAAAAGTGGTCTAGCCTTTGGCCTCTACACAGGGTGAGATTATGGAAGTCCAAGATAGAAGCTTTCCTTGCTCATTGACACGATCAGAAGATACAGTTACAGAACTGCACAAGAAAGGGGAGACCACTATATGATGACGTGGGTTATAGCCAAGCTTGTCCTTCCAACAGCCACATGTCCTCTCCATCGACGTCCTCGCTCACCAGTGGCAGTACAAGGCTCCCCAACTAGAACCCTCAGGGACCTGCACGGCCAGACACTGTGGTCCTTCCTGAGTAGCACATAAACACCCCTGTCTGAACTTTCATCTCAGGAGCAGCATTGCATAGGCTTTGGAGTCAGATCAACTGGAGCTGAAATCCAGACTCTGTCTCTTGCCAGCTATGTGACCTTTTCCTCTCTAAGCCTAAATTTCATCATACATATAATGGGGGAAATGACACTTTTCAACCAACAGGGTGAGCTAGGACTTTCAAGGCCTTGCACATAGTTAGTGCTCAATAAATGATATTTATTATCATTATTGTTGTCATCTGTTAACAAGAAAGCAAGGAAGCAAGCTGCGAGGTTGCTGCACTGGGACAAAAATGCCTATTGCCTGCTAAATAATGCAGAGTCTTTGCCCTTTCAGACTGGGAAGGTTTAGAAGAAGGTTTATGTGATTTTTGCATTTTTCTCCAACAGGAAGAGAGACCCCAGAGGGAGGGCGGCAGCATGGGGACGTGTCTCTAGCAAAAAAAATACACATTCAATAAATGGGAAAATTATTTAAATTAGCAATCCTGAGGAAAAAAATTACAGAAGCCAATTTTATTCATAAAACAACTGATTTACAGCATTCTAGCTAACAGCAGCTTTTAACTCAAGCCTCTGAGATCCTATTTATTATTCAGCAAAATATTCAAGATTAATAAAGGTATCTTTAATACTAATATAGCAGCACGAGCTAATATATGTAAAATAATTATTATGAAAAGTATTATCAATATTTGGGGGAATAATGTACATGCATAATGAATGAATTTTGCCCCTGGGTTTAGGCTTATATCTTGGCCTGATTTTGCATGGAGAAATTCTGCATTATAATGAAAGGCAAAATGATCACACATTATAACTGTGAGTTTTTTATCACTGCTTAGAAGGGTCCTAAAACTGTCACCTAAACAGGAAAAATATATACATATTCCAAATAAGCATGCATATGGTGAGATTTATCATTCTTTGAGTGGTGGAAAACACAAAAACACCCAACTGCTTTCAAAATGACAATTATCAGCCCTGAAGAAATAAATAAGAAATTTTAAGAGGCAAATATTACAAAAATTTACCAAACTTTAGGCAAAGGAAGGATGGCTTAGATTTATTTTTCAGTCTAAACATCCCTGGGCCTAAAATCCCCAGGTATTTCTCAAATGGCCTATACAAACTAAATCAAATAAAGGATTATTTTCATTTTCATGAGCCATTGAGGCCCTTTCAAAATTTAACAGAAATTTCTTTCCCACCTCCACCCTCACTCCAAACTGCCAGAGTAAAACGTCACATTATATTCAACAAACATCTGAGCCTCTCTCATTGCACCAAGCTCTGGGAAAATACGAAGAAAAATTAGAGCGTGTTCCTTTCTTTCTAGCGCATAGAATTAGAAAATAGAATATGAAAGGTAATCACAGCAGTTAGCTCTCTAGTCTATTCCCTTATTTTATATGTAATAAAATTGAGGCATAAAAATGGCAAACTCATGCGAAGCTACATTTCCTTACTTCTAAAGCAGGGGACCTTCTACCTACCGCTCCCCAATCCCTGTCCATCAACTTCCCCAGGGCAAC
The DNA here is from genome assembly GCF_964194185.1 of Rhinolophus hipposideros. NCBI lineage: Eukaryota > Metazoa > Chordata > Mammalia > Chiroptera > Rhinolophidae > Rhinolophus > Rhinolophus hipposideros. Next base: position 7,921,348 of record NC_138067.1, on the reverse strand, counting down.
CAATGAAGATGGGGTCTGCTGGTGCTGTCGACCATTTCCATGTGAAATCTGCACCTCCCCCACGGGTACCTTGGGGGACCATGTGGAAGTTAGCCTTCACCCTGCTCAGCACAGACCCCAATTCGAACGAGAAATCAACCGACCATGACTTAGTACCCATTCTGTACAACGCATGATGCTGGCTACACTGCACTGAAATTTCGGGAGTGCTGGCTTCTACCCGGCAGGATGGCCCAAGAAGAGGCAGGCATGGTCCACATCATCTAAAGAAAACAAAAGTTTCCAAACATTTGCTGGGTCTGGAATTTATGCGTAAGAACTCATGTTTGAGACGTTTCATTTTTTTTACGTTAAATGACTACACTATAAATCTCAGGAACAGCATAAATCAGACTTGACTCCAGCCCCATGAGTGAGTCTGGGACCGATTTATGGCGAGGCACGAGGGACGCACAGTGCGGTTTATTTGTTTTACCACCTGGCATTTACACGCAGAGGAGGCTTGGGGAGCTGGCCTGTATGGGCCGAGGAACAATCCACAGGGCTACCATAAATCCACCTGTGACTGGCAACCCACCTTGGGTTAAGAACTTGAACTCAAATAACCACAAAAATATGCTTTCTGGCAGAAGAGTCTTCATCCTGGGCAAGGATGCTGTTGGATTGGAAGTCCCGTGTGACAACTGCCATGTTTTGCCTAGCTTCCAACACTGCGAATGATTATTGTTGAGAGAAAGAGTCCTTTGTGGACTTTTCCCATCTTCGTTACTGGGAAATTCAAGATCAAGGTGAAAGATGTTAGGAATTGTGAGATTATGAAAATTTGCCTTCAAGAGTCCCAAGTCATCACACAATCCTCTCAGTGAATCTTAACACATTTATTAAACAAATATTTAATGAATATCTACTCTTGGCAGGTACATCCTCTTCTAGAGTTGACTATCGACTGGGGGAGACAGAAAAAGATTTTTAAAGTAGACCAGGTGAGGATAACTGCATAGAGAAAAACAGAGAGTGATGGGGGTGCTTTATTAGATAGGATGGTCAGGAATGTCTCCTTGATAAGTAGACATTTAATTAGAGACCTGAATGAAGTGAAAGAAAGAGCCAAGCAGATAAGAGAGGTGAGAACATCCAGCCAGTGTAAAGGTTGCCATCTTCAAGGAACATCAGGGAGAGCAGGGTGGCTGGAGTGGAATGAATGAGAAAAAGAGAGAGAGAGAATAGTACGAGACGAGATCAGGGAGGTCATTGGGAGCCAGACCCAGGAAGGATTTGGGCTTTAATGCTGAGTGAGCTGGGAAGCTTAAGAAAATTGAAGCAGAGAAGTGACGTGACGTGACGTATGTTTTAAGAGTATCATTCCCTCATTGGAGGCAAACTGTTGGGAGGCAAGGACAGAAGCCAGGAGACCAGTTAGCATACTACTGCAATAGTCCAAGGCTGAGGCAACAGCAGTGGGCGTCAAATTCCCTTGTTCTACTTTAATCTCAATTTGTACCTCACATGTATTTCTCACTAATCATTGGACCCATGTCAAGAAAAGACAAAATCACAGTGAAGCCTAGAGTGAGAGCTCTGGATAAGTTGAAAAACAAAGAAAGAAAATGAATGTTTTCTGAAAACTTCGTCCTACGTCTAGAGAACGTTAAGTCCTTTCCTTTTGAGACTAATCGAGGGCACTGCAGTTCCATTCCTTATATGATCTCACCAGGGGCGGGATGACCCCAGGATCCTAGCACTCTTTCTGATGATTTACCTAAGAGCAATCTGTTGCCCCGTAGCTTCCATTCCCGGGGAACGTTCTGCTCTAAACCTGTTTACCAGTGTGTCAAGAAAATCGTACTAGAGACCTCACTGGACTTAATTAAAGCCAAAGTAGACTTCATAGCAAGAAGGGAGAGAAAGCTCACCAAAGGGAGAGGGGGTGGGGGCTGCTTGCTAGATCCTGTCCCAGCAGATTGGTTTCTAGTCCCGTGAGCGTCCTGGGAAGAACACTTAAGGGTGATTATGAAGACAGGAAGGCTGTGGGGGGTGCACCGCCAAGACAGTGAAGAATGGGGCCAAATGGGAGCGAATGGACAAATTAATGATTAAGGGAGAGTTTTTTTCTTCTAGGAGTCGTGTCCAGCCTGGCCTCCCAGATTTGAGCAATCTTTCACTGTCAAGAGAGGCTGGGAGATTGATTCAATTAAGATTAGCAGAGTCGGAAAAATGGCATGGGTTAGTTGTGGTTAGTAATGTCTTCTTTCTCATCTCCTGGTGGTGGTGGCCCGGACACAGGCGGAGGGGAGCTCTGTCAGGTCACAGAGAAGGCAAGGCAGGCTTCCGGAGTGGGGTCCGTGGACCAGACACTGGGGTGGAGAAGTGGCATTTTCCTGTTATTTTTCTCCTGAGGTCTCTTCCATTTGTCTTTCTTGGGGATGACTTTCTTATAATGAGCTCCTTCTCCTGAAGGGACATGAAGGAGGTGGGAGAACTCTGAAATGTGGGGGTCACTGCTGGGTACACTTCCTTGAAGCAAATGAATGTAATTGGAGGTCTCATTAATTCCGAGGCAATGCCCAGGTGCCCTCTCTGATCCGTCAGAAGGGCGGCAGAACTCTCCCAGAGATGCGAGCATGTCTGAGACAAAGAGGGGTGGGCAGCCCCCACATTGGCTGGCAAAGAACCTCACAGAGCTTGAGGCCCCAGGGCGAAGAGACAGACGGGAGGGAACACATCAGTCTCACCTTGCCCACTGTCACACCCCAAAACCAGCACGCACTATGGGTCTTTGCTTGTGGGAGCAGCCGGCAAATGCATGAAATAAATATGCCTTGTAAAATACCGCTGCCTCTAAATTCGTATTCAGACCCTGTTGCTGGGTAAGTTTAATGAAAGTGGTACTTTCCAAGGTCCCTGGTGGCATTAGTTCACATTACAAAATCATTATACATAATTTGACACTATTGTGCACCGTTAGCTTAGGAAAAGAGCTTGTTTTACAGCTCTGGGGACAGAGGTCCCTCCAGATAAGGTTGGGCTTCTGAGAGCGGGAGAGAAGAGAGGAGGGCCCCCCTCTGGTTGGTAATGAGGACTTTGATGTGCCATGCAGCTGCTCCCTTTATGCTCATCAAGATGGATATTTAGTCTGAGGGGGAAAAAACAGCCAAGTTACTCTCTTAAAAGTCCACTACTCTCAAAAGCAAACATTTAATCTGTGTTTTAAAGGCCTTTCCCAGCACCACTAACCCCCAGTTGATTTTCTGTTCTGAAAGCTCCCACTCTGGATGGTTTGATACCCAATGCAGGCCGTTCCTCCCTGTTCCACGCAGCCACGCAGGGCAGGCACTCGTCTGGGCTGTGCTGGTGAAGCCTTACCAGTTGTTAGAAATTAAAAGACTTTCATGCCAGTAGGTACATGGCCTCAGCCCATGAGTGCCTATGCCCACTGGCAGAACACCCCAACACTTCCCGCAGGACCTTCAGATGTCCTCATGGCCCAGCAACTAAAGGGTTAATGCCTGGCACTCCAGGGGATATGCAGGATGTTAGGGACTTAATTGTCCCCCCCCCTTTTCCCATCCCCATACATATGTTGAAGTCCTAACTCCTAATGTGACTGTATTTGGCAATAGGACCTTTCAGGGAGGTCACTAAGGTTAGGTGAAGTCCTAAAGGTGGGGCCCTAATCCAATAGGATTTGCATCCTTATAAGAAGAGGAAGAGACACCAGAGAGCCCTCTCCACACATGCACACGGAGAAAAGGCTGTGTGAGGACCCAGTGAGAAGCTGCCATCTGTAAGCCAAAGAAAGAAGAAGCCTCACCAGAAACCAGTCTTGCTGACACCTTGATCATGGACATCTAGCCTCTAGAATTGTGAGAAAATACGTTTCTGTTGTTTACGCCAGAAGTATGTGGTGGTTTGTTACAGCAGCCCAAGCTGACCACTGCACAGGCTGTGTTGATGGCTTGGTTCCCATGCCTCACACCCATCGGTAAATACTTTTGTTATCACCTGCTAGCCCCCTTTCCTATAAAAAGAAGACCCCATGTTCCTCTAGCTAACTCCCAAAGTTGCCTGGCTCAGAACCACAATTGGTTCACACCCATCTGCCCATGTGAACTTTTGGTCCCAAGTGTCATCTTGACTCTGCTCTTTGCACCCCTTGGCCAACTGGTCAGTCACGCAGTCCCCTGGAGCCCACCTCCTCTTAATGCCTAGCATCTGTCCCTTCTCTCCACCTGCACAGATGCCCCCTGGGCTCAGAGAGCTATGTCTCTCACCCCGCCTATTCTGGCAGCCTCCCAAAGAGTGGCCTTCCTGCTCCAGGCATTCTCGCTCCCACCCAATCATCTCTCTGCAGTCGCCACGACTTTTGTAAAACGCTGAGCGTTTTGCCACCCTGCTTGAAGTTCACCCGTGGATAAAACCTGACTGTGTGCAGGACCTTCCAACTTTTGCACATGCTTTTCCTTGTGACGAAAACAGCCCTCCCAAGCCCTCAGCTCTTACACAGCCTCCTAGTGAGGGAATTACTCGCACAGTCTGGTGGGTTGGCAGTCTGACGTCACCGACCACTTCTAGGGATGGGGAACTGAGCTCCTGTGTGGATGCTCATCTCCCTGGACTAGTTCCTCTGTCGGCACGTCCATCTTCTGAGCCATCTGACGCCATCTCGCCACAAACCCTCCTCACTGGTCCTCCTTCCTCCTTCTCCTCCTTGGAGAAGGTCTTCCAATAACCTTCCAGCCTTTCCGATTTCCTTAGCTCCATGGAGGCTGAAACAACGTCACCCTTATTCGCTGCTGAATTTCTAGTGCCTTATTTGCACTGCCTGACACACAGTAGGTGCCGAGTAAATGTGTATTGAATAAATGAAGGACTATGTGTAATCAAATGCTGGAGCTAGAAGAGGCCCTAGGCTCAAGTGCAACTTCCTCGTTTTACAAATGAAGAAACGAGGGCTCAACCAATGAAAGGGAATGCCCCAAGGGCACAGGGCAAGTGAGTGTCCAGGCCAGGCTGGGACCTATAGATCTGAGAGGAATTTGACAGGACTAGGAGCAAATGGGCAAACTCCAGTCCATTTGCAGATTATCCGAGTGGGGAGTCAAAAGGCCTTTTTCCCAAAGGTGTCATTGGGATCTTGCAAACTTAAGCCAGTGCTCATGCCTGGTCCCACGGCTGCTTATTCGCAGGAGTGAGTGGGATGCAAGATTGATGAGATTATAAACGGTGTCGTATTCTGGGCATTCATAGCTTGGACTGGAGTGCAGGATATCCTGCTTGTCTCACAGAGGGAGACAAATATGCTCTGGAAAATTCCCGGAGGGAAGGAGGGCATCGTGGGTAATCTCCAGCTACACGGGCACGTCTGGCTTTAATCGGACAAGAGAATGGGGTCCAGGGTGGCTCCTTCGTGTTCCAGAAGTTTCCTGGGACAAGGGAAGGTGGGGAAATGTGACTTTCAAATGGAGGGCAGGAGGGGAAGTAGCAGCTGGTGGTAGAAGCTTCGGGTTGTCACCCGCCAGAGAATGGCTTCATCTCAAAATGTCTCTCCCATCTCCCCCTCCCTGCCCCCATCACCTTAAAGCCCCACTCCCTCCAATAAGGGGGAGGAAAGGCTGCTTCAGAGACTCAGAGAAAATCTCCCGCTCCCCAAGCAAGAGACAGGAGGGAGGGAGATTCAGAAAGGAAAAGCTGGATTCCAAGAGAGAAAGACACAAAGAGCCTAAATAATCGTCCGCAAAGGGATTGAGCGTGACACAGAATCTCAATGCTTTTAAACATGCAAAGAGAAAAGGGAAAATTCATTCCAAGAGAACCTTGAAAAGGGGAAAGACGTCATAAAAATACACATTATGTATTTCTCTTTTCCTTCCTTTTATTCTCTCTCTGTCGTTTCTGAGTCAGAAATCAGACTTCATAGGAACCACAGGTGAGCTCAGTTCTCTACATTAATGATTTTAGTCACAGAAATAAAGCACAATAATGATAACACTAACGATGCCTGATAATGACAGAGATTTTACGACATAAACTCTCTGAGGGCCTTGCGTGGATTTCCTCCTTTAATGCACCACTCCCGGCCCTGGGTGCTGGGCTTCTTCTCCTCTCATAGGTGAGGACACCAGGTTCAGAGACATTGTCGTCTGCCCAGGGCCTCAGAGCTGGTCCTGTGTGGAGCCGGGATTGACCGGACGTCCTGCTTCCGATCCCCCGGGCCCTCCCTCCTAGCTCCAGCTGGAACTCGGAACTACAGCCTTGGGAATCCCCAGTCATCTCAATGTGGGTTCACCCTGCTGTTTGCACCTCCAGTTTTAGCTTACAGTGCATTTCCTCATCCGTAACCTGACTTGATTGCCCCAATAGGGTTTGAGGGCTCCACCATGAGGACCGTGTTAGCCCCTAGTGGGCTACGTCAAAAGGGTTTCAAACTGTCCTCATGTCAGGTGACCTACTGGCTCCTATGCTTTTCTTCCAAGCTCCTCTACAGGCAGAGCAGAGGGGGCAGGTAGCCTTGGGAGACCTTGGGGGTGGAAAGTGGGAGGTGGGAGGGGCAGACCCCAGAGGCATGCAGTCAGGGTAAGCTCCAAACTTCTATAAAGGCTCCTTTTTAACCTGAAAAGTCCATGGACATTTTGCATTCTACGGCAGAATATACTTCTGAGAGAACAGAAAAATAATGTGTTCACAACTTGACTTGGAAGAAAACAGATGATCTCAAATACGGCCGACACGTATCTCCTGGTTTTATCCCAAGGCAGAGAAGTGCCTAGTTTGAGAAACTCAGAGCTAGTCCCGGTCTCACTTCACACCTACCATGTTTCAGCTGAGAAGACTAAGGCCCAGAGAGGTGAAGTGATTTGCCCAAGTCTGCACAGCAGGACAGAGTCTGGGACCCACCTCTGCTGAAGCCTAACCCAGGATTCCTACACCACATCGGACACAGTGGTTGAGAGTCCAGGCAATCAAACCGGCGTGTTCCTGTATGGCCATGCCATCGCACAGCTACAGGGCTGGCACTCCCGATGACACAGATGTGTTTGACAGCCCCTGGGTCTGGGCAGGGCCTGCATGCCTCTCACAGCACCCTTCTTTGCACTCCATGTTGTTAGTTCTTGTAACACGGGAATGATAATGGTGTCGACTACACGGTTTTGACACGACAATTAAGTAAGGTGCTGCAAATGCTGGCACACACTAGGGACCCTGTAAAACCTAACTTAATGCGGCCGTCCTATTTCCCTAAGAAGAAGGACTCCCCTTCCTTTTTCATGGTTCCTTCCAAGACCTGCAATACCAGGGAAGCTTTACCAGAATGACTACGATAGCTGGAAAAACGTTAACCCGCCTCTCTGGGTTGGTGTGGGCCTTAACTAAGTTAATGCCTGTCAAGTGCCTGGAACAGACCCTGGAATAAAGCGAAGCCTCAGCAAGAACGACCTCTTTCATTACAAAGATATAGATAGATAGATAGATAGATAGATAGATAGATAGATAGATAGATAGATAAATAGATAGATAGATAGATATACAGATATACAGATATAAATATATATATAGATATAGATATATATATATATATCTTTGTATATATGTGTGTGTGTGTCTATGTTACTCTTTAATTCCACAAACGTTATATATTTACAAATAGCATTGGCCTCCTTCTATCAAGACTATCCCCTGGGCTTCATTTACTGTCTTGTTGCTCTAAGTGATTCTCTTTTGAGAATGGAAGAACCAGCAATCTGGGAAGATGACATCAGGAGATCAGTTTTTTCTGGTGTCACAGGGGAGGAACTTCTTAATCCAGACCCTCTGACTTTTCCCCTCCCAGCTCAGCTCAAAGCCCCTCTCCTTGAAGGCCGGCTCCCAGAGCCCTCTGGCTCCATTCACAATCCCCTTTTCAGAGCTTTGGCAGCTTTATGGCCTTTAATGACCCCCTATTGTACCCTGATTGCCAATCAGGGCACACGTAATGACCAAGCGGCATCACTTAGCCCTTATTCCGATGACAATGGCCAGAGCGGCCAGCTCGCTGTTTTGACATGAGCGGGGTCACAGGGAAAGTTTTCGGGCGGGTGATTTAAAGAGGCCGGACCAGCCAGCACCCTCAACTCCTCAGTTGCTGGAACTTAGACAAAAGAATGAACTCTGAACTTTTCCTTTGACTGATGGAGGTCATTAAAACCGTGGTGGGGGCCCCTTCAAAGGCAGGTGTACCCCAGGCTGTCCCTCAAAGCGCCTAATAAAGAGAGAACAGGCGATTGTGTGGGATTCCGAGAAGGAGGACTTCTGAGCGATTCACTCAAGTGGTTCAAAGAAACCAATGAGCCGCTCTGGCCGATTGACAGGGGCCAGAAGTGCCGCGAGGTTCCTCCTACCGCCCATTGAATGGGTGGCTGCCCCAATTGTTCCCAAACAGGGGCCACCACAATAAATGCTTGGGGTCCTTTCACGGGTACCCTGGACTCCGGGGTCTGAGACCAGCAAGGGAATCCAGAGAAAGCGACGCCACCAACTCCTCTTTGAAATTCCATCCATTTTAATAAAGTGCCGAGAGACCTCCAAGCGGCTTAAAATATTAAAGGTTTCTTTTAAACATCTGGAAGATAACATCTAATTACTAGATAGTGCTCTGGGTTATTAATATGTAATCAGAGCTAATCCCACCCAATACAAACAAACAGCAAACAAAAGCACATCGCCAGAAGTAACATCTTGGCAGGACACAGAAGAGCCCCCAACATAGCTTCCAGACAGCACCGCCCCCCCCCCCAGCTCCCATTCCCACCGAGGCACAACCAGCTGGGACCACATGCTGCCCCGGGAGGGGCAGATGCAGCAATGCCGACCTCCTGGCAGTTGGCAGGACAAGTCAGCTAAATAGATCGACTGCTAAGGACTTTGTCATCCAAGTTCAACCATGAAGGGAAATGAAAGCTCAGGGAATGTCACTTCCCTCTGCTATTTCTTTCGAAAGGTGTTGTTGCTTTTTCGCAAGAGGGTCAGGAATTTTGATCCCAAAGGTCTGAGCGGGACTATACATGGATGTGGAGAAGCTGGAAGCTGGCAGTTGGGGGAGTGGCGTGCTGAATGCACCATGAGGATCCTTTGCCCGGCACATTACACACACGTGCACGCAGGGCACCGACTTCGGAGCCCCTCTCCTGCCAGGGCGATGGTTATTAAGGGTAACGTGATCGGATGAGAAGCCCACAAAGCCCCGAGGAAGCAGCTGTGGAGACAAATACATGAAGGTCCCGCCTCCCTAAAATGCACCCACAAGGCACAGCCACAGCCTTTGCATTGTCCAAGGACAAATCACTGTGGCTTCTCCAGCAGCGGCGGTGTCAGGAAGACGAAGGAAAAAGGGATGAGGCCCCGAAGCACCTAGGTGATGGCAGTCCACGTTAACCCTCCATCCCTCCTTGTCCAACGAGGAAATTGAGATCAAGGAGCAGCGTTAGCCTCTCTGAGTCACAGGGAGAAAAGACTAAAGAGCCACGAGAACTAATATGGACTTTTCCTCTCTCCAGAGCCCCAAGGGAAATGGTCTGATTCATTCCAGTGGTTCACGGTGGAGAAACAGACACTTTTTCGATATCTACAGGCAGTGTCCTAGGAGTTGGGGTTTTTGTGGGGATAAGACAGACATAGCGCCCACCTTGATTGGAAAATGGAAAATTAAACAGATAAATCACTCAGATAAGCAATATGCTGAGAGACATTGCAAAGGAAAAGTGAGGTGCTCTATGAACCTAAAACATATCGGCCCCAGTCTGCTGGGCTGGGAAGGTGCCAGTGTGAGGAGAGGTGGTTCAGGCAGAGGGCACAGCATGTGCAAAGGCCCCAAGGCAAGAGGGAGGCAAGGCTTGGACTTGCCCAATGATGAGAAGATGACAGGGATAGAATAGCAAAGAACTTCTACCCCACCTTCCTCAGTTTCTCCTCCTACTTTAAACATTGGGGTCTGAACAAAGGGTGGGCACCCCATAGCAGAGAATGGAGGACAGGCTACTGTGGGCTGGTGGATCGAAGACTTCACTGGAGCCAAGTTAAAGAAGGGAGGAGGGGAGGAGGGAGATGGGAAGGAGGGTGATGGACGGGGGAGGAGGAGGAGGAAGAGAAGCGAATTGAGTTGTTTGGCAGATTCAATCCTGACAGAGGTTGGGGCAGAAATATCTGGAAATATCCAGAAGAGGGAGATCTAGCCAATTCCTGGTCCTCCTAGAGCTGCCCAGAGGTAAAGCCCCCCCACCAAGAGCTTCTGGTTTGAGTTCCTTCCATCTGTCCTTCTCAGGACTGAGGAGGAAAGGAGCATGACAATCAAACATTTTGGTGTCACATTACTCACTTTAGGGACAAACTACAGTTCTTGCTTCTCCTGCTAGGGAACTTTATTATTTTTCTAAAGGTAACAGTAAATTCTGCTGTCTTCACTACTACCGATAACTAACATTTTCTGGCTGTTTACCAGGGGTCAGGCACGGGACCACAGGCATTAGCCTCATTCAATCCTCCTGAAACAGGAGGTGTGTTACACCGACTTTGTAGATTGGGAAACTGAGCCTCCAACACACGAGTTGCCCAAAGTCACACCGCTTATAAAAGCGGTGCCGGAATTTGTACCTAGGTAGTCTGGCTCCCGAACCCTTTCCTTTAAGCACTGCACTATTCCACCTTTCTCCTAGGAGATAGGAAATCAAAGAGGTTTCCACTCCTTCCACAACACGCTGAACTCCGCTGCTTGCATGGATCAATGCAGAGAAACGTGATTTACCGAGAGACACTGCTACTGTGGGCCCCACTTCTGAGCCCCGTGGGGCGGGCAGCTTCTGTGTCCCCTTGCTCAGGGTAGCCCTGCATTTCTTCCAGGAAACATCTCAGTTAAAAGACGCAAGCACGTTTAATTGCAGGGGCTCAAGTAAAACTTGTTTATCTTCCTTAAACACTGCTAGGGTGGTGCTCGTTTGTTATCTGGGGTGTGAAATGGAGGCTGACAACAATTAATACCTCCTCCCAGGCAGCTCCGCAGCGCTCTGACGGGAAGCTGTGTACTTCCGAGCAGGCCGTGAGGAGGTGGCGGCCCAGCCGTCACTCAGGATCGGAGGGGGGAGAGTGACAGCGGCAGCTGACGGCCCCTCCCGGGCCTCCTGAGAGGCCCCCATGATAAAGTGTCCTGCTTTGTGGTGTAATCAACTTGCTATACATGCATTACCTCCTAATGAGCGCCGTGTTTAAACAAGTGTACAGAACACATCTGTCCGGGCCTCGAGACTCGAGGCTGTGTGACCAATTTCAGCATCTGAAAGTTAAATTAATGGTAAAGGGTTTAATTGTGAGTAAACAATACCGCATTAAGGAGCAGTAAACACAGCAGTGGGGACCCACCGACTGGCTCTGCCATCACAGATGCGACTGCTTCTGTGTGACCGTTAATAGTCTCCCCTGCCCGGACTCTCTGACAGTGTCTCGAAGCCCATTTGTCATCTAAATGGTCCGTCCCCTTCTCAAACATAATTTTGGCCGATGGTGCATTCACAGGGCCTGCAGGGTCTGTATTCTTTGGAAGGGGGGGGGCAAACAAATCCCATGGCCGGTGGGGAGGGCCTGGAGAAGCCCCAGCTTCTAGGCCGAAGTGCAGGCTGGGGTGGGAGAGGAACAGACACCCCCTTACGTCTGTCCAGAGGAGGGAGGCCGCCTTACAGTCCAGGCTTCAATGGCAGCGATTCCAAACCTGGTTTTAAAACACCCTAGGGTGTCTCCAGTGAACAAAGGATGTCTCAAAAGCAAATTAAGTTCCCTTTAATTAAAGATCATAACACACGCCACAGAACATTCCATCACGGTGGGGGAAGGAAGAGACTGCCACACTAAATAAATAGGGCGCCAGAGCTCAAACAATGAAGAAATACCCAGCGAGGGCTTTGCACCTTTCTAACGTGTTAACAGCTATGGTCATCGCCACCTAGGACGGGGCTTGGCCATCCGTGTACCTGGCCGAGTCCGAGCGAACACGGTCCTCCCCACAGGTATATATGGAGAGTGGAGCCCCTGGCCTCAGGAAGGAGAAGGACACAGGTCCTGCCTATCTTTCTCTCTATCACCTGCATTTAGGGCAGGTCACCTGCTCTCAGGCGACCAGGTCCTGGGAAAGAGGTTTGGAGGGTCACAAAGCACCGGAAGGTGCTCTCCTGAGAGGGGCGTGGCATCTCCTCTGTACCTTTAACTGTCCCCACATGGGAGAGTCTGCCACAGGTAACTCAGCCTCTCAGAGCCTTCCTCTCGTTTGTCCTCCCTGCAACCTGAGCAAACAAGGGTGCCATGCAGCCCAGCCCTTCCCAGTGAATGCTGAACCGGGGGTCTGCTGGGGCTGAAGCCTCTGCTCTAAGAGGGAAGCCCGGGGCCTGCTCTTGGGGTGTGTTTCTCAAGAACCTCCTAGAAAGGGGGGGCTGATAATGACCAAGGTCAGGTATCAAAGGCACCGGGTTTCTCTCTCTCTTCCTTTAAATGTAGAAGTATGTGGCTTCAAAGATAAAGTCTTGTGGTTGCACAGCCAGAATCCAGAGCCAAACCTGGGTGAGGCCACTGTCACCACTTTGAGCCTTGATTTTCTCATCTGTGAAATGGGCGTAATAACTCGGTCATTGAGAGGATTCAATCCATTAGTCCAATGTTGTGTGGTACAAAGCAAGTGTCCAATAAATGTCAGAAGCTATTATGATAGGTGTGTGACGGGTGCCCCTTTTAACAAGACCTATTCAAGATGACATGTAGGAACAGCTCGAGGAAAAGCAGGGCCGCCACCAATCACCCTGAGGCACCAGGTTGCTGGACTAGCCAGTGTGTGTGCACTGAAGCTTCTTCTCTGCGTTGCTTGGTCCACCCATCTCAGCACCCAAGTGCACACGGCAGCCCCAGATTCTCTGGACACCGGCTGTGTGATGTAACTGGATGTGGCACCTCCCTTGGCACCATCCCTACCTGACCCAGGCAGACCTTCCACACACTTCAAACACCAAGTCCCAACCAGACCTCTAGCTCTAAGTCAAGTTTTCAGAGCTAAATTTCTCAGGAAGGTTTTTCACCATGTAGGTTCATTTTGTATGTTCTGAATACAGGTAACCATCTGGGCCAATCTGTGTGCCTCTCAGAGACCCCAGAATTTCTAAATGTGAGTGGTGACAGATTCCCTGGAAGAGGGCCCAAGGGAACCTGCCGGAAGTGGCTTTGGGAGTAATAAATGGCTAAGGTGGGGGCTGCAGCTGAAACCTCTGCTTCCCCCGCCCATGCACCCTCCAGACCACCCTTCTGGTGCCAATCTACAGAAGCTCTGGTTTCTTCAAAAGAGGCACAAGAAATTATGACCTCACTTTGCCACAGAGATTGGATAACGGGGGTTTCATTGCCATGAGGATATTGTCACCATGTTGTTTTGTTGTCTCTAGGTTTGAAAATATTCCTGATCGAAGATGTACTTCATCTTGTTCCGTCTCTGATACCCAAGCCCATGACATGCAGAGATGGAGACTAACCAGGCTGAGATGTCCAGTGTGTGACAGAGGACTCCTTCAGGGTTTCCAGGGATGAGAGCTGGAACCAGCGCGCATGGCCCACTGGGCCTGGCACCCTCTCTCCTGCCAGTTCTCTGCGAGTCATAGGCAGAAGGTGGAATTCGTCTAAGCTGGGTTTTCAGTAATAACCGGTAGGCGTGCAACAGATGTTTGCAGCCCCTCAGAAGTGGAGGGAAGCCTAGAAACCCTTTCCTCCAGCGATTTTTTTCAAACTTTTGTCTCCGCTGTGAAATTCTAACTACAAATGAAATCTTTTGCAGGACCCCAGAGTGGTTATCAAGGTGAGAGGACCAAAGACCTAATCCCCTGACCTCAATTTGCACCCTGATGCCCCCCAAGGCATATCTGTCATGGTTTCTGGTTGCAAAGACTGTAGACCAGAGAAGTGCATGGACTGACAACAAGTAACACAGCAATCAGCAGACGTCTCAAAATACACCTGCCGTGGCCCTGGGGTAAAATAGAAACCCATCCCAAATGCTACTGTCCTCATTGTTCTCTGTGGCCCAATCAGATGACGTGGCCCCCCTGCCTCACCCTGAGGTCTTGTCCAATGCATACCCTGTATATCTTTAAAAGAGAAATTCACATTTTCCCCCCTCTTTTTTTTTAAACACAGGCTCCACACCCAGCCACTCTAAGTAGGAAGGGACAATATAACCCACTGAGGAAAGCCATGTTGTTTGCCTACCTCCTCTGTGACTTTAGTTTGCCTTTTAAGCCCATTTTCACCACGTATTGATTTTAGTTTTCTACTGGTCTATGAATGACAACTTGAATTAAGACAACACCGGCTGAGAAGCCAGTAGCAGTGCTAAATGCTGCCCTGTGTTTCGTGGCGGGGTGCCACACCAAGCGCAGCTCCTGCCCACCCCCGTTCTCTCGAGGAGCAGTGGGCAGACAGACCCCTGCCTGGCCGCCTGGTTCTGTCCAACTGCACCAGGACAGAGCTCTGAGAGGAGGGGTGAGTTGGGACATGATCTCACAGTGGCCAGCCCCTTTCCTGACAGGGGAAAAATGATGACACTCTTTGCATGGTGAGTAGGTGGAGTTGCATGAGCAAAAAGAAGACGGCCTCTAAGCGTCCTCCAAGCTTTCTAACGCCACCCAAAGAGAGTGCCTGTCATGTCATATCTGGAGCTCATGCCTCTCAAACAACAGCAATAGAACTAACACAGGGCACTTCCTATATTCCGGTAACTTCCCACACCCAGCAGGAGGCACTGCAGGAGTCAGACTAATTTAGAATGCCCATTCTCACAGGGACCTTGGGAAGCAGGAGATGGATGAGAGTTTTTTCTCTTGACCAAATAGGCAGAGACAACAGAGGTCCAGAGAGAGACAGAGAGAGAGAGAGAGAGACCCAATATCAGTCAACATACCGGGAGCGAAACTCAACTCAGTGGCTTCATGGAGTCCCTGAAGCCAGAGACCCAAGACCCTGAGTGACCATCAGACCGAAAGAAGATTGTGCCCATCTAAGAAGCTCCTGAGAAGACATTTCTCACCCAATTTGGGATCATGGACAAATTGGGGAATGTCTTGGAAGATGTAACCATCTCCCAGGAAAATACGTGTCAACACAATTTTGCACCCAGTTCAGGGGACTTATGGGCCATCCATGAAACTTCCATGTGTGACCATGGGCCAGGAAGTCAGAGAAGGCTCTCATCTGTGGGGACCTGTCTCCATTTTAACCCAGCATCGTCTCCAGTTTTGATAAGAGCGTGGCTGCACACTTCCCACACTTTCACATCTACCATCAAGTGCCACATTCTTTATAGACAGGACATTGAGACTTCGTGGAGCAGGCCAAATGAAGGCCTACAGAGAGGGAGCGAAGACGGGGTGCCGTGAGCAGAAGGGGTGGAGCTAGCCGAGCGAGCCCCCACAAACCTTCTGTTCTAGACAAGGAGGGTGCCATCTTGTTACTCCACAGCTGCCTGGTGGGACTTTCTGGGAAGCAAGAACATCTTACGTGTTTTGCAAGGGTGTTAAAGAGAGCAATTAAAAGGTACCAGACTCAGACCTCACACAGGATCCTTCCAGATTGCAGGCCCTGCCTTTCTGATCCTCTCAGCTGGTACAGAACTGGGGCCAGCAACAAAAGGTGTTAATAGCCTGATGAGGAGCCCATGCTGATACATGACCCATTATGGTGATCACTCTTGTGAGAATGGCAAATAGGGTTGATCAATTAGATTTTAATGTAAAGTGGGGCCTGGGGGAGAAAAACAGCAACCAGGAGAGGGAAGACCCTTTGTTACTAATGTGTCTGAAAAAAGCACTTAATTGAGGTCATAATAATATTAGCAGTTCTCATCATCAATAATTCAGCTTTATTTATTACTACCCGATAAAGTCCTGTCAGGTGGGGAATGTAGGGGGCTTTTGTTAGAGACAGGATACTCTGGGGTGGCCTCTCTCCCTCTCTGTCTCTCTCTCTCTCACCAGCTGCAGCTACTGGGCCACAGACCATCAAGTTTTCTTTAATTCTCAAAATGCTTTCTAGCTACACTCTCTATATGTGGAAATGGGGGTGGGGGTGGAAGAAGTTCTTGATGAGGTACAATTTAACCCTCTCCTGTCCTTCTGCCCCCACAAATATGTATGTATGTGTATATATATATATTTAATTTTCTCTGAAACAGTAACTAATGTTGCTTAAGAAATCTGTCAGGAGAGAAACAATTTCTATTCCTGCATGATTTAGGACCCTAAAGAATGACATAAATTCTGCCTTTTCACACACTTTTAGTCACCTGTGGTTTGTTAATCTTTTAAAGCAGAAAAGAGAAAGCGGGAGAGAGTATGTGCTAAATGAATGTATAATTGTACAATTAAAGATGCGAGCTCCAGTGTTAAAATTTTAAATGTATTAGTCTCATAAAACCGCCTCATTAGTCTCCATGTCTTAAAGGACATACTTGTCCATAATGAGGCGATCGCAGGAAATGGCGCAGGGGTGAGAGCGAGGGGAAGGAGGAGACGCGGGCGCGGGCTGCCATTTCATTTTTCAGAAAGGGGGAGGAAAAACACTTAATAAAGATAATTGGGCTGGTCGTGCCTGTTCCCATCTGGAATCTCAACACAGACAGACCCCAGGGCAGACGATCGGTCATTAACCAGGAAAATAACCTATTTGGAAGGGATCCGTTTGTTTTATAAATGATGCCCCACTTTAGAACAGCTTAACCGCAATCATAATAAAAGTTCCTCGAAAACCCAGCCAGAGGATGGTGCTGAAATATCGATCCGCTTTCTGCTGATAATGGCTGGACTTGGCTTCCGCTCAGCTTGCAGGAAACGGCTTTTGAAGTTTTTGCTTTTCTTTCTTTTTTTAAGGTCTAAATAGAATTTAAACTGCCCTTTGGTGATCAGTGGCTATTAGCAGCATTGGTTAGGAAATACCAAGTCCGTGGGGTCAGAAGAGGTGGCCCAGGTTGAGGATGGAAGGGGGAGAGGAGGCCCCAAGCGGGGGGAAGACAGAGGTCAGCTCTGAGCTCAGCAGCCTCGCCAGGTCAGTGGGGCCGGCGTGGCCTGGGAGGCAGCCCCCGGACAAGGTCTCAGAAGAATTAATTCTCCCCAGCCCCTGCCTGGCCATTGTGCACACCCCCGCCACACACACACACACACACACACACACACACACACACATGCACACACACGCACACGCAGGGCAGAAGCAGTGGGAACCGTCATTCATCAAGGCCGAACTGGAATTGTATAGATCAAGGCGGCCAGCAGAAGCCCTTGTGGTGCAGACAAGGGGGAGTGATCACTATAATTACAAATAAGATTTCGGTGGCCAAGCTCCTCCCACCCACCTATTTCTAAGGAAGGTCGTTTAGCTGCTTAGGAGGGCGTGTGAAAGAGGGGTCTTCTGAGACAAAGGCAAACAGAGAGGTGGGGACAGAACCTGCGTGCTACCTGCCTTTTAAGGGATGTGAGGAATCCGGGCTCTGAAGAACCCAACTCGACACCAGTGGTTCTCCACCAGGTGATTTTGTCCCCCGAGGAACATCTGGCAACGTCAGGGGACTGTCATGACTGAGGGTGATGCACTGTTGACATCTCGTGCGTACAGGCCAGGGTTGGCGCTGACCATCTCAAGGGCACAGGACAGAGCCCACCCTCCACTGCTCCACCGCCCACACAGCAAAGAAGTCCAGCACCAAAGGTCCATAGCGCCACGATCCAAAGCCCTGGTGTATTCATTGAGGGAAACACCGACTCTTCCGTTCACTCTGCCCCAGAACGTTGGCCTCTGCCCACACAGCCCACTCCCCCTCCTCCCCCTCATGTTAACATGTTCTAGGAAAAAAATCTTCCTGTAGAGTTTCTCGGGAACCGTGTTCCAAACATCACTTCCTTAAGGTGTTAGTTTCAGCCTGGCAGCTGAATGGAAAAAGAATGAAGGTTCATCAGTGACACACAGCACCCACGTGCCCTCCATCTCAGGACATGGCTGTCCTCCACAAGGTCACATCTTGATGGCACCTTCTGTTAAATGGATATAACAATTGTGCTGCCTCGTAGGGTTGTGAGGAGAAGGTGAGAACATGTTTAGCTGGGTACGAGGCATATATTAAGTGCTCAAAAAGGAATGGAGGAGAGAGAAGGGGAGGGAGAGAGACAGAGATGAAAGGGGGGGAGAGCGAGAAGAGGGAGAGAGAGAAACAATTGGATTCCAGCTGGTGTCAGGCACTGGGCTGCCCACAATCACTGCCACCCCAAATGCCCATGCGGTGACCATCACCCACAAAGGGATGGCTGCCATTTTCTAGTCATGAAAAATAAAACTAATGCACAGAGCTCTTTAGAATTATCATCCCCATCATCTGCAAAGCTTAAGTGTGTGTCTAAGCAAAGCTAAGCTCACTTTCCCCTCCTTTCTCTCCCTTGACTCTAGAAAGAGAAGGGGAGGTCGGGGCAGGGCCAGACCAAATTTCTCCCGGCATGCTCCAGTGTTTCCTCCTGACAGCGTTTCACTATGCTGCTTATTTCCAGCAAAGCCCTTATCATTTTCAATGTGAATTTCAAATCGCACTGATCCAGCCCTTCTTAGCTAAAGTCAGGTTTATCAACCACAAGAGATGTGGGATTTGAGAGAGATCTGAGTAAATTCACATTGTTTGGATAAACTCATTCAGGGAGCTCAACAAATCAAAGCCGAAATGGATATGTATCCCAATGGATATGAGAACTGCTGGGGGGAGAAAAGTTACCATTAACATTTTTATTTCTTTAAAAGAAAGAAAAAAAGAACAACACAGTGTTCCCTTTCTCATGAGTGTGTTCACAACCTCTCTGTGAACCATTACCAGGGCTCCTTAAGACCCCAGGTGAAGTGAGAGGGGCTGTGGGGCAATGACAAGGGAAGAGAGGTGTTGGTGGAAAATTACATCTTCCCCCACCTACCCCCACCCCCCTCCCCTCACACTTTGGTCAGGGAGACCACTATCAAATATGGTAATGTGTGAATTTATGCATTATCCCATAATTTAAGGAACTGTGTGTATCATGTATATTTAAAACTATTTCTCTGTAGTTTTAATTATCTCAGTCTGCAGGGGCAAAAAGAAAAAAAGCAGGCAGCTCCCTTGCCTGAGACCAAAATGAAAGCACTTGCCTGCTGACAGCTAAGATGTCTGTCCTAGCTGGTTGAGATTTCCTACAAAATTTGCATTGGAAAGGCAGCTTTAAGTATACTTAAAATAAAAAAGGGGCATTTGCATCTAATTTGCTACACTGGCAGTATTAGAGTTTTATCTGAATAAAGACACGTCAACTGGATTTATATAGTTAAGCTGATAGCTTGGAAAGTCAACACCAAAAACATCAGCTAAATTCAACAAAGTTGGAAAGGAGCTAATAGTATTTACAAGTTTAGGTTGCTTTTCTCCCCTTTGCCCCCCGCCCCCAATCCACTAATAACTTTAAAACTGTAGCAAATTATCTTCTTTTTCACACAAGTCTGGTAATTACAAGGTTTTTGGATGAAAGGCATCTTTATAGATGGACTCCTTCCCTCTCCCCCACCAACACACCCAAGGGTGCTAATACGATGGAGTGGTTATAAAATCTGGTATCATATGAATCCCCGTGGCTTGAGACTCAGGCAGCTTCTAATCCTGATTTGGCTACTTAAGAGCCCCTGGGCAAGTACCTGCTTAGTCTCAGTTTCTCCATCTGTAAAATGGGGATCATGAGAGCTGTTATCCACAGTCACTACAATTGTGCAGCTTGCAGGCGGTGCAAAGGTGCCCGACCCAGAGGCCAGTGGAGGCTGAAATCCAGCCGCTATCCACTTGGCAAGCAAGAATGTGGCTGGGTCACATCCTCCCAGGAAGAAACACATTTTTCTAATTCTCACACTGCCTCATCTAACCTCACAGGGAAGTTGTGAGCCTTAAAATGAGATGACATCAGCTAAACACTAGAGTAGTGTCTGGCACGTAGCAAATGTCCAAAGAATGTCAGCATGATGATGATGATGATGATGCAGCAGAATCGACAATGAAATGCACGCAGTGGATGAATTTCCTATTTCAGCATTGCGTCCACTCACTTGGAAGACTCCACTGGCAAGACCTGTCCCATGGGAGTTGGGTTCTGGAGCGATGGTCCCAGGTGATTCTATGTGGCCGCACAGACTAGTGCATGACCCCGGCGTGGGGGGAGGCAGGGGTGCCCTTTCCCTCAATACCCTGTCCTCAGCTGGCTGGGGTGAGTAAATCCCAGCCTCTGGGCACAGCCTCACACAGCTGGGAACAGATTCCTGCTATGCTGGGAGGCCCCTTAAGGGGCCACCTTTCCTTTCCTTCTCCCAGCTTTGAAGGAAATACCCACTCAGACAGGGGCCACAACGCCCTCCTGTGTTGGCTTTCCCGCCTCACCATGCCAGAACACCGAGCTTCTGAGACCCAGCTGCTTCCCCAAGAAACTGGATCTAGAGGCATTCCCACCCGGAGGCCCCATGCTTACCCCAAGGTCACGTCAGCTCTCCCCAAAGGCTCCCATCTCCCCTCGGCTCAGAGCAGTCTGGCTTCATGTCAGTGCTCTCTACTTGCCACGTGGGTGCCCTGGGGCAAGCCAACCTCCCTCTCTGAGCCTCATTATACCCCTTTTTCAAGGTTCTTGTGGGGAAAGGTAGCTGGTGACCAACCACAGAGAAGAGGGCAGGGCCACCGTGTACTCAGCCCCGTCTACGCTGCCCAAAACTCCTGCTGCCCAGACCCAGACCAATAGCCGAAAGGCCTGACTCCAGCTTGCTGAGCGAGGAGCATCCCCAAATAATTCCGGGACTGGTCACAGAGACACTGCCCAATTTAGACGTCTGCGTGGAGGGGAAGCAAAGGGCCGCCCACCCACTCATGCTTGCCAAAGCCTGCCATCTGGGGGTAGCGGCAAGCCGGCTGCAGGTTTTAAAGTTTTAGTGGAAAAAAAACAACCCGTTAAAAGCCTTTCCCATTTCACAGAGCAAGATATGCGGGGTCAAGAGCGCAGTGCCATCCAGCTGGCAGCTTCCTCGTGGCACACAGGATGATGTCACCAGACAAAGGATTCCGCTATTTAAAATCAATGAGCAGTGTGCTCCCACAACCACATGCTTCAGACCCCAGGAAGCCCAGGATCCTGTTATCCCCAAACAACGACACCATGTCTCAGAACAGAGCATGGAGCCTCTCCACGATGATGTGCCCTGGGAAGCAAGAATGGATACACGTGTTTATTGGGAAAACGGTCTCAGGAGGCACTGGGAGAGGGTGGGTAAGTGAGACCAAGAAGGGAGGGAAGTCTGTAAGGAGTGTGTTCATAAGCAGGTTCCCAGTGTGGGCGGTGGGGGCTCAGTCTTGCTGGGCGTCCTCTGACATCCTGTGTACAAGATGCCACAAAACGGTCCCACGGAGGCCAAGAAGCTGGGGTACTAGCCCCAGCTCCCGTGCCTCGCTGCTTGATGCTGTTCCTTGAGGCTTTAGCTCTCGGGGCTATTAGCCCCATTTTGCAGATGGGGAAGCTGAGGCTCAGATAGACACACAATCACATAGGTAGACAACAGTAAAGCTGGGACTTGAACCCAGTCACAGCTGACTCCAGAGCCTATGCTGACTCGCCAGGCTACACTGCCCGTCCTGTGTAAGTCTCCACATGCAGTGCAACGGAAAATGATGGAAAATACACGTGAACTCTAATGGCACTCAAAAACAGAAAAACATATCAAAATAAAGTAACTCCTGCTCGTGATTGTGAAACAAGGGCTTGGCACACACACTGCACACGCTCCACAAGAGTTTCTCTCTATGCTTCCAACTCTTTGAACCTCTTTTCTGACTAACATGCACACGACCTTCCCTTGGAGGAAAAGGCAGTAGCTCGGAGGACTCAGAGCCTGGCACGCGCCTTCCCGGCAGCCAGGACAGATACAGAGGACATGAAGGCACCCCAGACACTGATGCCACCCCTGTCCACTCAGGACTGGAACCCAGGAGTCCAGATCTGGGCCCAGGAGCAGGCTAGAGGGGGCTGCACTCTGGGGCCCACAGGACCAGACCAGGTTGGGGAGTGGGGCTGGGAGAGAAAGGCAGACGGCCGTAGGACCCTCAGAGCAGGGGAGGCCCACCCAGCCAACCTTCCCGGTGACGCTGGAAGCCTAGGTATAGAGCTACCCCCAAAGAACCTCCCTGTGTAATAACTAATCTAAAGGCCCGAAATGTTCCACCAGCCAAGTTTGCTTCCCTTGGGATGATTCCTAAGTCTGAACTGGCACATTCATAATATCTAAAGGTGCTCAATTCAGCAAATGTCATTCTTCTGTGTGGCCAACCCTAGCTCCCAAAGAAGCCAACAAGACTCTCTAATTTCACGTGCTACCTGGATGCTGGAGCCAAAGCTTGGCAGTCCCTTGACACTCCAGGGGTCACCTTTGGCACCTGACCACTTCCTCTCAACGATGTGATTCCTCTGCCAGTGCGGAGGCCCAGAGTGAACCCTAAGTCATCCTGGGCTCTGACTTTAGCAAGCATAGCTGTGACAGACATGGGCACTAGTCTCACAGACCCCGATTCAAATCCTGCCTCTGCCATGTGCCAGCTGGGCAACATCTGGCATGTGGTTTATCCTCTCTGAATATCAGTTTCCTCATCTGTAAAATGGGGATATTCATGGTTACTGATCGCAAGGGGCTGTTTCCAGGAACACATGACATACTGCATGTAAGGAGCTTGCTTACCTGGTCCAGCATTATGGCTGAATAGATGTTTAGGAGAAAATCGCCTGTTACATAACACACATAACACCCCCCCCAAAAAAAAAGTGTTGAATAAAATATTTTTTTAAGAAGGTGCTTTATTTATTTATTTATTTATTTATTTATTTTTAAAAGCATGAGTAAGCTGGCAGAAAAAGCACACAAAATCCTTGGGGGCCAGAAACAATTAGAATACTGAATAGCAGAAAGTAAGGCAGAAGTATAAACTGCTGTTTGCCCAGGGAGCAGCTGCTAACACCTGGTAGACTTAAGCCTATTTTTAAAGTGTCTCTGACGTGTGGAGAAATGAAGACAAGGCTTGGAACCTAAGCAAGGTTATAAAGGTAGCTGTTTATACTGGGATCCCAGAAAAGTGACCCCGCCTCAGTGAGTGAATTAGGGTAAAACATATCCCATATCTCAATAAAGTTGTTACCAAAATCAACAGCAACAACGCTCCATCCCAGTCTCCCCAGTGAGAAGAGACCGTGAGGCTAATGCCAGTCTCTCCTATGAGCTCCTCGTCATGAGCCTGTCTCAGGTTTGGAATCAGCATCTACTTACCATATCTATATAGTATATGGCACAAAAAGCGCTAAACCAGTTATTGCATTTAGAATGGTCCCATGTTGGTAACCAATCAGGAAGCCTAGCAGAAGAAATGCAAATTTTCTTTAGTATGATGCCTAACATACTAGGTCTCAAAACATTTCTACAGATAAAGGGCCAGAGAACATGACTTTATAAGCAAAGCTCACAAAATCACAAGGAAACAAGCCACCATGGGAACAAGACCTGCAAAGTCTGCAGACATCTGAACAAACAGAAACGGAATAGAAAACCAAGCACATTTATAGAACTAAACAAAACTGTTAGAAGGAGATAATACACACAAATATACTGATGAATCTCAAAAACATACTACTGAGTAAAAGAAATCAGACCCTAAACTGTACACATTGTGTAATTCCATTTTAGAAAAAGCTGAAAACAACCTCCCGTGTTTCCCCGAAAATAAGACCTAACCGGAAAACAAGCCCTAGCGTGATTTTTCAGGAGGACATCCCCTGAACATAAGCCCTAATGCGTCTTCTGGAGCAAAACTTAATGTAAGACCCAGTCTTATTTTGGGGGAAACACAGTATGATTTCTGCACTTCTCTACATAGAAGTTATACTTCAATTTAAAAGAGGAAATGGATGACTTAAATGAATTAGACAACATTGATGGGAAATTAACGAACTGAGGGAATTGCTCAGAACGCAGCACAGTGAGAAACAGAGGTATAAAATTTGCAAGAGAGGTTAAAAAACAAGAAGGACAGAGGTTTAGCATACATCTGAGTTCTAGAAAGAGGGAATAAGAAATTAGAGGGGGACCGTATTTAAATAAAACCAGTTGAGAATGTTTCCAGAATGGATGGAAGTCACCCATCCATCCTTACATCTCCATCTATTCGGGCTGCTATCACAAAACACCACAGACCGGGTGGCTTATAAACAGCAAACATTTATTTCTCACAGTTCTGGAGGCTGGGAGTCCAAGATCAAGTTGCCAATAGATTTGGTCTCTGGTAAAAAAGCTCTGGTTTCTTCCTGGTTCATAAAGGGTCATCTTCTCTCTGTGTCCTCACATAGTAGCAGAAGGAATGAGGGACTCTCTCTGGGGCCTCTTTTGTGGGGCACTAATCCCGTTTATGGGGGTTCTGTGCTCATGACCTAATCACCTCCCAAAGGCCCCACCCCAAACACCATCACATTGGGCAATAGGTCTCAACATTCGAATTTGGGGGGACACAAACAGTCTATAACATCTCAGATTCAGGAATCCCAAGCAGAGTAAATAAATAAGCATCCATACCTACACACCTTAGTGAAAGAACACCAAAGACAAAGAGAAAGTCTTAAAAGCATCTTGAAATAAAATAACTATTACCTACTAAGGAACAGCAATTAGAATAATAATTGACTTCTCAATAGCAGCATAGTCATGGCACATAGTAAGCATTTAGTAAATGGAAGCTATCATTATTTGTGCTCCCAACAGTAGTAGAAATATTCCAATGTCAGTCAGCTCTGCTATTGTCTTAATTGTGTAACGTGGAGTAAGTCATCTAACCCGAGAGCCTTGGTTTCTTCGTCTTAAAAATAAACCTTTGGTAAAGGTTAAATGAGATCGTGTACGTAAAGTATTTGCAACAGGAACTGGCGCTTAGTTAATGTAAAATTATTATAAGCTACAAAATGAACGCCCTGTGGGCCAGGGTGGGAGTGATGAGGGCCAAGTTCATCTCAAATTACTCCTAGAAGCTACTGCTTCAGAATTCTCATTTGAAAGTTCAGTGAAGCTCTCCACCAATAGAAAACATTTATCTGAAAAATGCCAGCCGAGGGCAGACCTATGTGGAAGCTCCAAGAAAGAAAATTTCACGGAAACCGGTTCTGCAGACCAGTCCCAAACCACTTCCATTCACGGGGACAGCCAATTACAGACCCACACTCAATATGCCCATCAGTTGGAGAAACGTGAATCTAATCATCTTCCCTGCAGTCACATTCTGCTTGTCCCTGTTTCAAGTGACACACCGTGATCACAGCGGGACGTCACAGAGACTCCACAAAGTCAGCAGAGCAGGCGAAAAGTCAACGAGTCAGAAGGATGAATGACGTGCCATGAGACAGAGCGCACATAAGTGGAGGGCTTGAACCCAGGGCTTACAGTGCTGTCTCCCATCTGGGGTCTGGCCATGGACTCCAAAGCTCTTCCCCCAGACCTTGGAATAAATGGCTTTTCTTATCTTTAGGTCTCAACTCCAATGTCCACTTCTCAGAGAGGTCTCCCCTCTCAACCGCCTCCCATTTGAGTCTCCAGCACCGCACCCTTTTCATTTCCAAAACAGAACTCTCATTATTCCTAGTTACAGACTGTTTGTGGCCTAGTTGCTTAATGCCTTTTCTCACCAGAGTACCACCCCGTGCTATTAGTATATGGCATGCGGTACCCGTCTGATAAATGTCTGTGCAGTAAATAGACTTAAGTCGAGTGAACTCATTCATACTGTTATCTCTAATTATGTAAACAGCTATAACATCACTTAACAAGAGTCAAAACCTATGATCTATATTTCTTCTTATAACCCTTCCCCACCTTACACTGAACATTGCTCGTTAAACAAAAAAAAGCATTGAATGAATAAAGGGATCAAGTTCATGAGCATGCCCATGGGTCTCTCCTGCCTGCTGCCCTTTCTCATTCTAAGCCCCTCCTGGAACGGAAGAACCAACACCACTAGGCATTAGAATAAATCCATCCCAAGAAGCCATCTCTCAGTTCCTGTAGTCATCCAATTACATGAATAAAATGAATGTGAGTGCACCCCACCAGATGGTCACCCTTTAAAGGCTTCTTCCTGCTTACGTACCTTTGTTTTCTGGCTCTAGGACTTTGCAGGGACCCATCCCATCTCTGGATGGTACAGAGGAGGGTAAAGAAGGAAGGGGGTGGAAATACATTGAAACAAAAAAAAAAAAAAAGAGGGAGAGAATGAAACAGTGTAAGGTTGGTCACACATTTGTCCTTAAGTCAAAGCCAAATCCCAGTGTTTGTGTGAGGTGGAATTATCTCATTCTTTTAGCCTGTGAGTCTCTGTGATCCACCAGTCAAGTATGTGATTGGATTTCAGCTCAACAAAACCTTAAATTACACACCTATTGTGCCTGAGCTAAGCCTAGTTTCACAGCGGTGGAGAAGGCTTCTCCCAGCTTCCTCGGCAGTGTTCGATCCAGCGGCTGTTCTCACCCGCTGGTTGATGAATGAGTAATAGGATTAGAGTCTCATCTCAAGCCACATGGTAATTGTCATGTTGGGTGCAGGGACAAAGGCTAGGGTGATGGATAGGAGGCTGCAGAGTGGAAATGGGCTTGTTCCCTCGAATGTACCCACTGACATACAAGGACAGGCCAAGGGCCTCGGGGAGGACAGGGCCAGGTCGTGGAAAGAGGCTGGCTAGCATTTCCTAAGGGTCTGCCAAGGTCAGTGGCTGTGCTGGGCACCTGCACAGAACCTACCTATCGCATCAAATGCTCAAAACTGCTCCTTGAAGTCGGGGAAGGAACATCTTTTGGGTTTTTCCTGCCCAGCCTCTATTCCTCACTTCTGAATATAGGACCCCCTTTTCCATTGAGAACCAAACTGTCCCCAGACTGTTTCCCTATGAAGGTTCGGGTGGGACTACCTCCACCTCCAGCTCCCAGAGAAGTCATGTGACCGAGCCGGGCCAATCCGAGACACTGGCATTCGGTGTAGAACTGTTACCATGTTCATTCCAGGAGGGGAAGGGGCAAAAGCAGCCACCTGGGGAGATGACGTTGGGCTGCAGAATTCGGAAAGACGCAACCATGTTTTCTCTTTCAACTAATACTTCTACCTCTAAGAGTAAGGCTGGGTCCAGCCTTTGGATTTCCCGGCAAATAAAAGCCAGTAAGTGCCCTTTTGGGCTCCTGAGGCTTGACTCGGCTTTTTCTGTCCAAGTGAATTCGCACACAATTGGCAGGTGAGGAATCAAGGCTCCCAGAAGGTAAGGCGCCGACCCATGGTCACCCAGCTAACAAGTGTCAACGCCCTAATATTCTGAGCCCTGCGTGCTTTCCCATGTACTGTCCCTTCCCACCAGGCGGCAGCGGGTTTTGCTTCACGAGAGGACTTTGATGCCGTGAGGAAAGAAAACACCAGCGGCCTGGGAGAGAGTGAGGCCAGAGTGGACAAAGGTTTGGGACAACGAAAATCGCAGAAGCTTTGGAGACAGACAGACCTTCGTTCAAATTTCAACTCTCGGGGTTTTTCCTTGCTGTGTGATTCTGGACAAGTATCTTACCCTCTCTGAACATCCATTCTCTTGTCTATGATGTGGACGTAAGTATACTTCCCCTTTAGGGTAATTATAAGGATTAATCACATCCAATGTATGTGTCTAATATGCCTTTTGGCTGCAAGGAACAGAAAATCTCATTTATTGTGACTTGAAAAAAGAGGGATGTGTTTTTTTCTCAAATACTAAGACATCAGGAGTGGACAGTTCGAGGGTTACCTCCGTGGCTCTGCAATCCACTTAGCTGTCTTTTCACTTATGGTCACAGTAACTCTAAGCGCAGAACCCTCAAGACAGAGGCTTCCCTTCCCACATGTCTCTTCTTTGAAGAGAACACCCAGCATACTCCTCCCTACATCCCATAGGCCAGAACTGGATCACGTGACCACCTCCCCTTATACCCCATTGGCCAGAACTGGATCACGTGACCACCTTCCCTTATACCCCATTGGCCAGAACTGGGTCACATGACCACCCCTAGCTACCAGGGATACGGGGAAGACTAGTGTGTGGGGAAAGGGAAGGAGGTGCCTATGGCTGGCTTTGCCAATCTCGCTTTGTCCCCTGGTTCTCTATTAACAGGAATGAGGAGGAAGGCGGCCCGCAGGGAGACAACGCACAGCACTAACCAAGTTACAGAAGCACTCTGGGCAGCATGCGGCGCAGGTTAAATACTCGGTAACTGCAAGTATCATCGTCGTTCCCCGGCGGTTCTGCCTCTGGAGCCCCGCTGCCCCCTCAGGGCCGGGCGTCCGGAGGCGCGGCAGCCCCGGCTTTCGGCTTTCGGCAGCGGCGCCCACGGCCATGGCCACGGCGGGCGCCCAGAGAGGCGCGAAGCAGGCGGCAGGGCGGGGAGCCGGCGGCGCACGTGGCTGCAGGAGGCGGGTGGGGGTCCGGGCCGGAAGCTGCGCGGGGCGCTGATGCACGGCCCCGCCCCCGCCCCGCCCCCGCCCCCGCCCCGCCCCCGCCCCGCTCCCGCCCCCGCAGGGGGAGCCCGGCCTGCCCGCCCCGCCTGCTCGGCCGCCGCGTTGCCTTGTGTGCAGGAAAGAGGGGTTCCGTCTTCCGCATCCGTGACGGGACAGGGACGTGACTCGAAGGACAGCCGCTCCTGCTGACACTTGCAGGGTGAGTGGCCCGGGTCCCAGTCTCCCCGCGTCACCGGGATTTTCGTTGATGGATCCGGTCCGTCCGTCAGTTGTTCAGCACGCAGTTCTGAGCGCCCGCCACGCGTCGGGTACAGGGCCGCAGCACACCACCTGGCTGCGTCCAGACCGCCTTCCTAACCTGCGCAGGAGGCAGCTGCCCAAACTTGCTCGCGACGCCACCTGGGGTGTCCCCAGCATCCCAGCTCCTCCCCCTCAGGCCGTGCCCGGGTCACACCCTGACCCAGGCATCACCTTGTGTGTCCCCAAGCCTCCACGCCACACCTGGGACACGAATGATAAAATGAATAGTAATAAAGTGAATAGCAAAACATATTACGTGGCTGTCATAAAAAACGTGGACGACAACAACAAGTGTTGGCAAGGACCTGGGAAGTTGGAACCCGCATGCGTTGCTGGTGGCGATACAACATGGGGCGGTCATCGTGGAAACAGCCTGGAGATTACTCAGAAGGTTCAACGGACGGTCATCCTGGGACCCAGAAGTTTCACTCCTAGGCATAGACCCGTGAGAACTGAAAATATATGTCACACAAAAACGTGTACACAGATGCTGATCGCCGCATTATTCAAAAAGGGCAAAAAGTGGAAATAATCCAAATGCCGGTCAAGTGATGAATGGATCAACAGGCTAGTCCGCACAGGGAATGTTCAGCCATAAAAAGGCAGGAAGTGCTGGTATATGCGATGACCTTGAAAACACTGCTAAGTAAAAGAAGCCAGGCACAAAAGGCCACATTATTCCACGACTCTACTTATATGAAACGTCCAGAACAGACAAATCCATCGAGGCAGAAAATAGAGGAGTAGTTGACAGAGGCTGAGAGGAGGAGGGCATAGAAAGTGACTGCTGTTGGGCATGGGGTTTCTTTTGGGGGTGACGAAAATTCTTTGGGGCTGATGGAATTAGATCGTGGTGATGCTTGCACAACCTTGCAAATATACTAAAAACCACCGACTCGTATATTTTAAAAGGGTGAATTTTATGATGATACGTGAATTATAGCTGAAAACAAGCAAACCTCCCCCGCCCCGACTGCCATAGGAAAAGGAACATTTAGCTGGAGAAGCGGCAGCTGACCCGTTTGCTTCCTGCCGTCGCTGACATCGGCCCAGACTCCAAGTCTCCCTCAGGAGGACTGGAGCTGCATGCTAACCCCTGCCAGCCTCCTGCTGCTGAGGACTTGCTGCTGGAAGCCACTCTACTCTGCCCCGAGTTCACTGCCTGACAAGGCAGCGAGGGTGGGCACTGGGCACGTCCTTGGGAAAGACACTGCAATGGCGGCCTCAGCTGCGTCCCGTCACTGATCAGCTGTGCCTGACTGTGTGATCCCAGGACAGAGGAGAGGAGTGTGGAGCAGCCACCGATGCCACTGGAGGTGACTTTTGTCATGACCCTGGCCCCCATCAGAGCCAGCACACCTGTGTGGAAGAGACGCTGGGGGTTAGCATCTGTGTCATTCTTCTTTTAATTATTCCAGCGAATTACACTATCGTTAAAGAAGCGACTGAGTGGAATTCTCTCTTCATGCAGAAAAGCTGACACAGAAGTGTCAGGAAGCCTTCAGACTGGCCAACTCTTTAGGAGGCCAGTTAACAAGACCCATCCTCCTTGGAAGTCATTAATGCTTTCAGGTAGCATTTTCCCCCTTCCTGTTAGATGCATTGTCTGCGGCTTTTACTCTCTAGCTGTCACAAGAGCTAGAAAAAAAGCCTAGTGCCAGTGTTCCCGAGGTTAAGGGTTCTGTGCGTCCAGTGAGAACTGCTCATTCTCCTCTCAGACTCCACTCCCTCTCGCTGCTCAACCTTCAGGCTTGAGTAGGATCTCTCTACCCTTATAAACGCTATGAAAACCCGGTGTTGCAGGAAGCGCTGGGTCGGGAGGACAATTTTAGTGACTGCCCACTTTCCTTGGGTACAACAGACTCCCAGCGTCTAGCAACGTCCAGGCTCAACACAGTTGGGTGCCATATTGGCATGCGGTGCTTCTGAACCTAGGAAACTATAGTGTGGAAATGGACCAACAGGGACCCCTGGAGTCTGCTATTCCCAAACGGGGCTCAGCCAGATCAGGAGAAAAGATGCTCACAGGAGGGTAGGACTCCAGCCCCCCTAAAGTATGGATAGCTACCCTTGACTGCTGTTCTCTCAGGCCACCACTGAGCATCCAGGAGAGAAATGTTTAACCTGCTCAGCCCCTGCTGGCGTCTCCAGCACCCAGGGACAAGGTCGGGGTGGAGGCTGAGGTAACCTTGAGTCTCCACTGAGTCCATGAGCTCCTGTGAGACTTCCACCTTGGAAATGAACTCCAGCCCTCGAGGGGCCTCACCGATAAGATAGCCGCTTTTTACACCTGGTTTATTCACGTCCCAGGGCAGGTGTGAAGATCAAGAAAGATCACAAATGACAAACACGTTCCAGAAGGCCACAAAATTCTAATGGAGGACTAGCAACAAGGAAAAACCCTTGGCATCAACTCAGACCCTCTGAAAGGTTGCGTGTCCCCGAGATTTACTCTATTTTCTGGAGGATTCAGAACAAGCTTCCAGAAGACAAAGATACCAGACACAGATGCCCCACGCATATAGCTGAGTTCTTACAATTTTAAGACTCATTCTTCCTGCAAACATTAAGTATCTAGCACAGGTCAGGGCCTGAGGCAGATGCTGGGTGATGGACGTTAGGCACCCAGTCTCTTCCCGTAGGACAAACAGACATAAAAAAAGAGCCCTTACACAACAGCCATGGAGGCTCTGGAATGACGGTGAGAGGTTAGTGAGAACATGACTACGTGCTGGGAGGCACGCTGTCGCTGACAAGAGGCTAAAGTTTGAGGTCACACAAACCTGGGTTTCAATAACAACCTGTACGATTGAGTGACCTGGGCTTACCCAGCTGTCACGTAGAGAAGAGAACGGTGTCTACCTCATCAGGCTATTATTTACCAGAAGAATTAAAAGTAATGCATGCGAAGTGTTGACGAGGGTGTCTGGTACCCAGTGAGCTCTCAATAAATGGGACCTGGAGAAATGATTTTATGTTGACTCTTAAAAATGAATACATGTTTGCCATGGAGTTAGGGGAGTGGGGGCATGGGTGGATAAGGGAAAGGTGTGCGGTGAAGAAAGACCCAGGAGGCGAGTACCTTGCCAGATTGTGAATTGGTGAGGGGCCTTTTCTCCCGGACCCCACCTCACCATCCCCACCAAGCTTGTTTGTCCAGTCCTCACCCACAGACTCCCACCCAAGGAAGGAGGTTCCTCCAGGCCTTGGGGTTTGTTGCCCACCATGAAGGTAAGCCCCTATGCCACGGACTATCTCCTGGACTCCATTTGCCCTGCCCACACACAAAACTGGGCCACCTATCCCATCGACAACTGGACTGAAGTGCAAACTGGTTCTGTCCCAGGCAGATTGGTACATGCAGCTATTAAGTCCCCACCCCACAGCCTCTTCAATCTGCTCAGAGAGCAGGTGGCCTGGAAGCCATGTAATGTGGTCAAACAACTGATGTCTGAAGAATGTGGCCAGATCAGTAAGGGGTGCCTTGGGGGACGGCAGGAGGCAGGGCGCCCCTTACACACACAAAGAAAATTCTCCTTCTTCACAACATTCATGGAATGAGACACTGTTTAGCTGGTGAATAACTTCCCTGAAGAAATTCTTCCAGGGCATTTCACCACCGCCAGCTGGTGTTTCTTGGCAGCGGAAGCCAAATAATAACCATGTTGACATGGCACCCACTGCCTTGTAGGAACAGGGCACGACATGCCATCCACATCTCATCACAGCCTCCAGCTCAGCTGCCCCATCTCTTCCCCGATCAACCTGGGAGCAGCTCTCTCCTGGGGCAATTCCTTCAGCTTCACATCAGATAGAGGGGTGGTGGAGGGGGGAAGACCCAGGCCCAAGACAAATGGCCACCAGCTGCCACCAGCTCCCCGAACGCCACACCCCATCGCCTCTTCCAAGAGCCCCTCCCATTCTCATTTCCACCCAGATGTACTTGGACACATTTGAAAAATCTGTTTAATAAATTACCACCTCTACATGACCTGACAATAGCTGCAGATAATCTGGGGCTATTACAAGGCTTGTTTACAACTCATATAATTCTAGGTTGTGCAAAGCCCAACAAGTTAAGAAAGGTGTCAACCTTCTCTCTGTCAATGGCACCACTTGTATTCACAAATTATATGTAATTGATCCAAAGATGTTACAGACATTTGAAAAACAAAAGGCATGCCTCCTCCCTCCCAACCTCTCCTTCTGGGAATATCTGCAAGGAAATTACAGTGAACAGTGAACGTGGGCAAAAAAATTAGCACAGATCTGTTGTTCTTCAGCAGTGTTGTTTATAATAACAACATTTCGAAACAACCTACATGCACAACAACGGGATTAGTTAAATAAACCTTGGAACATGCGTACAAGACGGTAGGCGGCCATTTAAAATAATATTGCAAAAGAAAACACAGTGACACGAGATAATTACCTATTGTGAAGTGAGGGAGGGAGCAATAGCTACAGTTGATTCCATTGAAATGTTTTATACAAATATATTTACTTGACGAGTGTTTGGGAGGTGGGCGTGCTATGCAGGCAGACAGATAAGGTTAGGGTTTGAATCTTACAAGCCATGTGACCTTGGACAAGTTATATAACCTCTTTCTCTACGCGTCAGCTTCTTTATCTGTGACATGTAGAAAATACCTACATCATAAGGTTGTTGTGAAGAGCAGATAAAATTATCTATGTAAAGTGTTCAGCACCACCTCTGATACAAAGTAAATGTTCAACAAGGCGGTGATGCTTGCGATTGTTATTATGGAAAAATGGTTAACTCTGGGTGGTAGAATTATGGGTATTTTCCTCTTTTTAAATTTTTGGTTGTTTTTGCTTATCCATTTCCTAGAAGGTACAATGGCAATAACCAAGTAATTTTTTTAAAACAAATAAAGTGGTGGGAGGAGGCGAGTATTGCTTTTAAAGAGAGAAAATGGGACTAATTAAAGGCCAGGCATGTTTGTGACCTCAGCAGGTGGGGCGAGGACCTCCCGCTAATAGATCTTGCCACCCAGAAGAGGGGAGCAGAGAGCCATGGCGCTGTGGGGCTCACGTGGACCCAAATAGGGAACAGGAGGCCTGGAGGGAGCATGGGGGAGATGGTCCCAAACATCTAGAAACAAAGTGTATAAGCCTGGCACCCCCCACCCCGCCAACCAGTCCCTGTTCCCCCACCCATCTCAACTTCCACAGGAATTAGGGGGCAGACAGGCCCTGTCTCGGGTGAGAAGTGGGGTATAGAGACGTTATTAATAAAGGAGGTGAAGGCACTGAATTGGGGGAGGGGACCGAACCACTGTCAGGCTGGGCCATGTCCCAATGAAAGGGAACTGGCCACAGGTGTCTCAGAGCTAGTGTAGGGGAATGTGTTTCAGAAAATTCCAATTGAATGGCCTTTGCCTTGTCCAAGGGACCCAAAAGGTCAGGACAGTCTCAGGCCCTACAGGTCTGGGCCACTTGCTGCAAAGGGACAAACCCTCCACGGGGGCCAGAGCCCAGGCAGACGTCCTGGGTACTGCTGAGCCTCCTTATTAGACACTGTCTTCCAGCTCATGCAGGCTGGGGGCTAGGCAAGAGCTGGGGGCCCTAAATCCATGGCCAGTCTTTCCCCAGAGCAGGGTGGAGTCCAATGACAGGGCTGGAGGGTCCTCCTTCTCACACACAGGGAAACAGCCATGGATCAAAGGCTGGGATCGGCCCCAGACGTGTGTTGGAGGTGGGAGCTGGGCTTGCTTCTCGGGCAGATTCACCCAGCACACAGGGAAAGCGCTGAGGAGAGGGTGCCTCCCAGGTGGAGGAGGCTGAGGCAGGAGAAGACGGCCTGGGAGGAGGCAGGTACCTTTCCAGGTGACCAGGGCAAGGCCCTCCAGCCCAAGCCTGGCCTGGGTCTCTCCACCCCCCAAAACAGGAACACAGCAACGGCTGAGAGGAGACCCAGGGGCTTTCCACCCACCGGCCTGGCCGCTCCGGCCTGGCCCTCCACCCCACCCACCGTCCTAGGGACAGCAACACAGTGGAGGAAATATAGGACCAAAAGGGGACTCTCCCAAATTCCCTCATGCAGGAGCCTTGAAAGTCTGCCCTTTCCCCACTCAGGAACGAGGGCAGGCAGACTCCAGTGGGGGTTTCCACTGGCCTCGGAGTGCCCAGCTCTGCTTGGGTGAGGGAGGAGTAGAGGTATGGAGAGGCCCACTTCCCTTCCAGAGTCTCTGTGGGAAACGCTTGTGGGCCACACCCCACGATGAGCAGCACTGGCTGTGGCTGATCAGCATTTCAAGGGCATTTCTCAGGAAGGTGGAGACCCGAAAACAACCTCCCTTCCTGCCACTGCTTAAAAATGAATCAATCATAAGATACACCGCATGCCCACCAGGATGGCTGTAATCAGAACTGGAAAATAACGTGTTGGCAAGGATGTAGAGAAACGGGAACCATCATACACTGGTGGGAAAGTAAAACGGTGCAGCCCCGAAGCAGTTTGGTGGTTCCCCATTTCTATGTATTGTAAGCATATAATCACCTCGTACGACCTGGCAATTGCACTCCTGGAACACGGACTCTAACAAGGACATGTCCTCACACGTTCACAGCGGCATTACTCACAACAGCCAAATGGTGAAAACAACCCGAACAAACGTCCATCCGTGGAGGAGTAGATTTTTCTAAGGTGAATTCTTTTACCCATAAAATGGAATGCTAGTCAGCCGTGAAAAAGAATGAACAACTGCTCCATGCTACGACGTTGATGAATCTCAGAAAATTATGCTCAGTGAAAGGAGTCAGATGCAAAGGGCACATGTTGTATGATCCAACTTATATTAGCATCCAGAATAGGTAAACCCAGAGAGACTAGAAAGCAATTTAGTGGCTGCCAGGGACCGGGGTGGGACCTAGGGAGCGACTTCTGAATGGCTATGGGGGTTCCTTTCGGGAGGTCGAAAACGTTTTGGAACTATGTCGATAGAGGTGATGGTTACACAACATTGTGAATGGATTAAATGACACTGAATTTGAAGTGTACAGTGGCTAATTTTATATTATGTGAATCTCACTCCAATACAGTAGGAAACTTCTACATGCTGAACCATGGGCTTCACCCATACGATCTCATCTCATGCTCAGAACAGGCCCTTGAAGTAGAGATTAAGGATCCCATTTTACTGATAAGAACACTGAGGATCAGCTTTCTTATGAGTGAAAGGTGATCTAATTTGCCCAAGGCCTCATAGCTCCTGCTTTGCTCATAACGGAGCAGAGATCTCGCTCACTGCACAAAATTGCCCGGAAATTTTTCAGTGCTGAGTAAGATGGCTTAGCAGAGGACAGGCATCTGAGCTGGTTGGTGAGGGAACAAGGGGTGTCAGTGACTCCATGCAGCCTGGGCACCTAGAATGATGGCAGGGAACTGCTCAGGGGGGCATGCCTGAGGGTGACCACGGTCCATCTCAGAGCTGTGGGGCGCTGGGCAGGAGGTTGGCGGACACCAAGGACCTACCCTTAGGGAACCAAACATCCTGGGTTGTTGCAAACTTGACCCTTCAAACCAACTCTGCCTTCACTCTCCAACCCTCATCATGGAAATCGAGCTCAGAACAGATGCCACACGAGGAAGTAAAAAGAGCCCTGGCTTTGATGTCATAGCCACTGAGCTCTCTGGGTCTTTAAAACTTGAGCGTTGTCATCCTGCTCTGTCTCTTCCTCCTCCCTTCCTTCCCCTTGTCGTCCCCCGCCTAAGATTTCCAGAGCACTTACTGTCGCGTACCGTTCCAAACACTCGGTCATGGATCTCTACAACAACCCTTTCATATCGGATGGTACTCACAGAACTTGACTTGACGTCATCCAAACCCCACCGCTGCCCTCTGCCCTGCTGTGTTTAATTGAAACCAGGCGTGGCAATCCCATCTCCCTTGCCAATCTGTAGGATTAGGAACAAGCATGAGACCTGATTTCGGCATGAAGGAAGGCCGTTGGGTCTTCGGAGGCGAGGTTCCCTTGCCCTAGGAAGAGATGGCGCCTCCTTCTCCCACATCTGGAGGCGATGTTGGAAGCTCCTGTATCCATCCTGCCTGAGAATGAAATTACTATGGACGTGGCAAAGCAGAGACATGGAAGGACATCACTGAGCTACTGGTGACACTGGGCTGGCACCTTCCAGTTACGTGAGAGAAGAAACTTCCCGGGTGTTGAAGCTGGTGTTTGCACTTACTTGCGGCCAAAAGGATCCTGACAGATACACAATAGAATTGGGGGATCTGAGGAACAGACAAGTGAAGTAACTGCCTAAGAGCCCATAGCTGGTGGCACTGGGATTTGAGACCAGACCACCTGGCCCTGGTCCACCTTTTATCATTTCAAGACACTGTCTACCCCTTCGGATTATTGTCACTGCAAATAAAATGCCAGGCACAAGTGAGGATAAAAACACCGACTGCACAAGAAGGGATAAAAATATGTGCCCGAGAGATACGAAGGGGCCAGTATAGAGCCCAAAGCAGAGGGGGTGCTCGATGGACATGGAATCCACACCCTTACGATTTTCGGTCCTGACTTGGTGTCACCTGTTGCTAATGGCTCCAAGGCTAGACTGCCTCCATCCTCCTGCCACTTTCTGTCTTTCCAAGAAGAGGACAGGTTTTCCAATTCTGCCCCCAGCCCTCCTGTTCCAGGCAGCCCCCCCAGTATGTAACCCCGGCAGGCCTCACTGCCCCCAGTAGCCTGCTCACCGTCCCACACATGCTTCGGCAATTTTGAAACAATCTATTGCTGTTATCCACACAGCAGCCAGTGGGATCTCATAAACAGCAGATCAAGATTGCCTCATCCCCCTGCCTAAAATCTTCTCACTTCTTCCCACTGCACTTGCCATAAAACCCAAACTCACAACCATGACCCAGCAGGCCACGTATGTCTGGTCACTGCCTTGCTCCCAAGTCCACCTTGTACCGAGGCCCCCACTCCACTGTGGCGTCACTCGCCTTTTAGTTCCTCAGACCTGAAAAGCTCCCTCCTAGAGCGGGGCCTCTGTCCTCGCCGGCCTCCAGCGGGAACAATGGCCTTGCCTTAAGTCCTGCGTAGTCCACTCATCGCAACACTCAGGACCCTGGAGAGGCCTCCCCGCCCCCCCCCCCACCCTATCGTCACAGTCTCTGTCATGTCACCAAAACTTTATTTCTCATTATTGTTCAGCTTCAGGTGTACAGTGCCATGATCAGGCATCTACAGTACCCCTGAGGTGGTCTCCCAAATGGGACACGTGTCCATCGGATACCCTACAACAGCGTTACAACATTCTTGATTACGTTCCCCAAATTATATATATATATATAATGTGATGGCTCGGTGCGAGGTCGGAAGGCTAGTGGATGGGGGAGGGGGGTCCACAGTGTGAGGGATGTAAATGATGAACGTCTAAGTATTACCTTGTCTTGTACACCTGAAACTAATAAAAAAAACCCACTTTATTTCTCTATGTATTTCCTGTGCTTCTCTGACATAGTTTCTTGTTTGTGTAACTGTTATTTCGTTATTTTCCATCACCCCCCAGAATATGCACTCCATGAAAGGCAGATGTGTCAGTTCGATCCACTGCCCGATCCTTGGCCCCTGGGACCGGGCCTGGTATACAGCAGGTGCTCAATACACATTCACGGAAGGAATAAAACTCTGTCGCCACGTGAAGTGTC